>NW_027513417.1:0-198988 GCF_048772815.1 Callospermophilus lateralis
TGGCAAAATAACAGGTGCCAATCTGACTTGTTTACAGACGTTAACATTTCCCCCTTTTGTTTAATTTAAATAAGGACCATAGTGTTTTTTACAGAAACACCATAAATAACCTGCTAGAAACAGAAAGGGAGGATACAAAATGTTACAATACCAATCCAATTGATGGCTCCATGCAAGAAGCCCTTAGAAAACTTATACCAGCAATGACACCGTTAGCAAAGATACTGAGTTACAAGTTGTTGTAGATTACAGTCTGTTGTCTCAGTCCAGATAAAGCAGTGTCTCAATAGATTAACTCAGAGTTCAGGTAAATCACAGTCCAGGTAAGTTCTCCAGGCAGCTAGCTTAAGTTGTAGTAGCAGAAACAGCGATAGCTCCGAAGTCTCCTCGGGTTCTCAGCCGAAGTTTCCTCCAGTTCTCAGCAACATTGTAAATTCTTCCACCTTTGTTTTCACCGGCACTTGGACGAAGGCAGGAACTCCGGATGGCTAAAGAAAATCCTGTAGCATTTCACTAAGAAAACAACCTTCTGAACAATTTTAGTACATTATCTCAAGGTTTTTTACATTTGAAATAAGCCTTAATAGTACTCATTACTCATCAGCCTGCAGGTGTGGGAGACCCATTGTAGTTACTGGCCTTGGAAATGATCAAACTTCAGGGATGCCAGTGGCATCTTCTGCCAGCTGTAGCATCCTGGGCAGCCCCAGATGGCCCCAGGGAGAGTCCTGGGCTCAAACTTCTTCCGGGCACAGGGAGCAAAAGCCTGCGAGACTGTGCCTCCAGGTCAGGTCTAGATTTGGGCTCACAGTGGTGATCCGCTCCCCCGGGCAGGGGGGCAGGGAAGAGCCCTCAACTGCCTCTTGGAAAATTCTTACTGCGCCATGATCGGCTTGGGCAGGTGGCAGCCGCCTTGTCATTTCACGCACCCTCCAGTATCGAAAAGTATTCAGTAATAGCCTTTTGCTGCAACTTTTTTCCTGATAATCCTTCTTCTTCTGAACTTTCTTTTTCTTTCTGACTAGAGTTTCTGGGCTTTTATCAACACATGCCCTAACTATTCTTGGTTTCACTGGGGTGCCTTTTTCTCTTATCAATTTACTTCTCACCCCTTCCATATTTTCATCACAAAGACAATACAACATTTCAAGACAAAACAAGACACAAACATACTGCATCAATCTTCTCCATTTTCTCGAAATGGTCATTTTTCCTATCGCCCTATCTGCCTAGGGACGAGCAGATTGCTCCCATCCTATCTATGGACAGAAAGCTTTTTTCGACCCTTACCCGTGAGTGTCCCAGGGCTCCCCGTAACGGGCCACCATCTGCCGCAGTCCCGCTGCAGCAGAATAACCTGGGGGGTGACGAATAACTTGTGTATGTTGATGCAGCAGGAATGAGAGCCATTTATTGTAAGATCTGAGCGATATTTATACATTTTACACAGCCTATCTCATTAGCATAAAATAGATACAGCAGTCAACCAATAAGGAATCTTCACACTTAATGGCTCGCTTTTGTTACTTCACAAACCACTCCCTCTGGCGTTTTGCCAGGCGCCATCCAGACTTGTTTACAGACTCTAACATTTCTCCAGCAAAATAACAGGTGCCAATCTGACTTTTTTACAGACCTTAACAGGTAAGAAGAAAGACTGACTCTGTCTTTGGTAAATTCAAACAAGTGAGACCACTGGGACTGGGATTGGTAATGGCTCTGGGTGCCTGGCTTCCTGGATCCCAAGTTCAGAGACTTTCATCACCAAGGAAGTGAGGTGTGGTCACTTCTTTCAGGAACTTAATGAGGTCACTGCCTTGGCTACCACTTTGTCCTAACAGTTGCTTCCAAGGGTTCCATGAGATGGAGGCTGCCCCTACTTCCTGTGACAATTTCATATGTTAGAATGGTATATCGACCATACGCACCTGGGAAGAGCTTTCCACACAGGCCTGGTTTGGTCTACTCTACATTAAGAAGAGTGAGGCTGATTCAGACACATTCCTTCATCCTTCCGGGTTGTTTGCCATGGAGATGTCTTTTGCTCTCTCAGGTCCTTCATAGCTGCCTACATCTTCTCCAGAGATCATTTCTGCACGTACCTTTGATGTTCTCAGCAGGTGGAAGATCCCATACATTCTTGTATTGTAAGACCAACACTGTCGCTGCTCTTCAGCAAAGTTAGATTGAGGGAACAGTGTATGATTAGTGTTATTAACATGTTCGATATGGGTTAGGAACCATTCTGCTGCATGAATAATGGTATTGGGAACCTGTGATATTTACAAGAATATAGAGGTGAAATATATGTACGAAAACAGAAATCTAAGTAAGATTTGAAGCCCAGAAGGTCATTTGTCCCTTGATTGGGATACTTAGCGTTGAATTACATTCTGCACAGATGTTTCAGATAAATCGATATACAATGGCATAGGACCTTTCACCTTGGATGATTGAATGTAGAAGAGAACATCCAGTCAAAAAGTGATAGTCGGTAGGATTAGGAAGATATACGGTAAATTTAGGAAGAAGAATGAGTGTAGGATTTGGAACAAAAGTTCTTTAGAAGTAGGGTATCGCTAAGAGAGTGAATGTAAATATCAGCACATGTGACGAGGAAGTCACAATGATTAACTGGGGAAAATATGTAGGAAAGCAGATATCAATAGAGACATTACAAAATCAGGCAAAGTATAAAGTGAGTGACAGGATTAGACATTTTCAACATGTTTGAGTTTGAATATATAATCTTTGGAAGAAACAAATATGTAGTCACCAATAGGATTTTCATTTGAGAGCATTAGGCAACCTGGACATGGATGTTTTTAGTAATCCATGTTCACTTTCCATTTAGGTTTTGTACAATCATAAGTGTGACCTTTGCTTTTTGTGTCCAGAATATTACTGTGATAAAATGTATATGTATATCAGGTGACATGAGTATTTCTTCCACCATTTCTGGGAGCTATATTTTGAGGACGTATAAATTAGTATTGGGGGTACAAAGAGGTGTACCTGTGTCTATGAATATAGAGATAATTCGTGAATAGACTGTACTGTGAATAAATAATATAACTGGTTCCACTTTAAATAATGGATTGAATTGATATCTGAAACTAAGTAAGAAATCTTATATTGATATAGAACCATTCATTCCAACCAGTTACACATCTAATGGTAATATTAGTGTTATGGTTTATTGTGACGGGTTTGTGAGTTTTGCTTCAAATGTGATAATGGAAATCGAAAATAATGTGTTTGGAAAGAAGTCTCATGAAAAGAGCAGTCAAGAAACATGGAGGAATACATGTGTTCTCAAGCAGGAAGTGATTGAAAGTGAAACAAATGCCTATAAATTTGCGAAATTTTGATGAGACATATATGCTATGATGTGCATAAACTGAAGAAATAGTAATGTACCAGTGTTGAATAAAAATGAACGTCAAAATGCACATCATGTCTACTTGCATTGATGTTCAACTGGGTCAGTTACTGTAGAAATATTAGGATTTTGGGGGGGATTAATAATACAATTTATTTTAGCACTAGCATGCCACAGAATGTAGAGGAAAGATCAATGGATTTTTAGTTATAGCACTAATAATCTAACATTTAGTGACTATTTTGGATAGTCTAAAATTACATAAGGCTATGTAACATAATTTTTTTTATTTAACATTCATCAAAGCTTGGAATTTTCGTAATATTTCTTCTTTTTTCTTTTTTCTTTTTTCAGTTGTTGATTGACCTTCATTTTGTTTATTTGTATGTGGTGCTGAGAATAGAACCATGTGCCTTACACATGCTAGAAAAGCATGTTACCACTGAGCCACAAACCCAGCCCCTCCACTTTTATCTTAACATCATACACTCATGTCCCTCTTCTTTACTCACTTTCTTCCCCATTTTCCCCCTTCTCTCCCTTCCTTTTTCGTTTCCCCTCCATATCTATTTTTCTCTCATGTCATTACAAACAGTAGTATGCTATGAAATTTAAGTTTAAGACTGTTTTTTATAGTCATTCTTTTTCTTGAGAAAATCTAAAAATTATAATCACCTGATAGATATATTACAATACATTTATTACACATATGTATCTATATTCATGCATATGCATTACATATATTATATATATATACATATATATTTAAAAGTACTTTGATTTTCCTGTTAGAAATAATATAGACCAAGTCTTTCTTAATTCTCAATTCTTCCATAATTAACATCTTACAGTGAAAATCAAATAAACATATTTAAGTAAAAAGGTATCATTCTTATTTATCAATACTGATAATTTAAGGTTTTATATCACATTAAGCTGTAATATGGCATATTAACTCTTATGAATTAGAGAAATTTTATTTGAACAACCTATTATTTAAGGACCATATGCACTGACATTTTAAATGGCGTTCTTGTGATTTCTATTTCTATCAATTGTGTATTAATTGCCAAATACTTATTTTAGTACTTTTCATGTTCATAATTGATATAAAGTCAATTGTTTAATTCTTCTTGTAAGTAGTTACTTATTACAGTAGGGACATTATTAATAATACTACATCTTTATAAGAAAAATGGTACAAATTTATTTTCATGCAAAATTAAGAATAATTGCATGCTCTAAATTTTTGATTGTTGATACATATAATAAAGAGCTTTTGATGAGTCTCTTCCCCAGTAAAACATAAAATGCAAAGATAATGTCCAAATAAAGATAAGAAAAATACACATTATCAGCTAGAAACTATTAAATAAAAGATGAAAAGAACAATCCAACACATTGTACGAACTTGTCAGATGAGGTAGTATTCTGGAAGAATAGCCTAAGACTAGACCTTGTCCATGTCAAAATATTCACGAAAAAAATGAAGTATGAAAAGTGTAGAAAATGCTATGAATTTTTCATGAAGATAGGTGAATTATCCTTTCATCTCAATTTATGTGCATTTTCTGGTAAAATAAATTTGTGATATTTACAACTACACAAAACAAAGTTTCTGCATAGCAAAATGAATACATCTGAACCCATTTTTAGCTGATTTCTTCCCACTAAATTTTAAACCTTTATTTATTTATTTATTTTTATTGGTGGTTCAAAACATTACAAAGCTCAAGATATATCATCTTTCATACATTTGACTCAATTGGGTTATGAACTCCCATTTTTTCCCCAAATACGAATTGTAGAATCACATCGGTTACACATTCACACTTTTACATAATGGCATATTAGTGACTGTTGTATTCTGCTACCTTTCCTATCCCCTACTATCCACCCTCTCCTCCCCTCCCATCTTCCCTCTCTACCTCATCTGCTATTGTTCAATTCTCTCCATTGTTTCCCCCCCACTTCCCCTCACAACATTTTATATGCGATTTTGTGTAACATTGAGGGTCTCCTACAATTTTCATAAGCTTTTCCTTCTCTCTCCCTTTCTCTCCCCCCATTCGTCTTTGTTTAATGTTAATATTTTCCTCATGCTCTTCCTCCCTGTTCTGCTCTTATTTGCTCTCTTTATATCAGAGAAGACATTTGACATTTGTTTTTTAAGGACTGGTTAGCTTCGCTTAACATAATATGCTCTAATGCCATCCATTTCCCTGCAAATTCTATGATTTTGTCATTTTTGTGCTGTGTAATACTCCATTGTGTATAGATGCCACATTTTTTTTATCCATTAATCTATTGAAGGGCATCTAAGTTGGTTCCACAGTCTAGCTATTGTTAATTGTGCCGCTATGATCATTGATGTGGTAGTATCCCTATAGTACGCTCTTTTAAGATCCTCAGGGAACAGTCCAAGAAGGGTGATAGCTGGGTCAAATGGTGGATCCATTTCCAGCTTTCCCAGGAATATCCATACTTCTTTCAAAATTGGCCTCACCAATTTGTAGTCCCACCAGCAGTGTACAAGTGTACACTTTTTCCCACATCCTCGCCAACACTTATTGTTGTTTGACTTCATAATGGCTGCTCATCTTACTGGAGTAAGATGGTATCTTAAGGTGGTTTTGATTTGCATTTCTCAGACTGCTAGAGATGGTGAGCATTTTTTCATGTACTTGTTGATTGATTGTATGTCCTCCTCTGTGAAGTGTCTGATTAGGTCCTCGGCCCATTTGTTGATTGGGTTATTTGTTATCTTATTGTTTAATATTTTGAGTTCTTTGTATATTCTGCATATTAGGGCTCTATCTGAAGTGTGAGGGGTAAAAATTTGTTCCCAGGATGTAGGCTCTCTATTTACCTCTCTTATTGTTTCTCTTCTTGAGAAAAAAACTTTTTAGTTTAAGTAAGTCCCATTTGTTTTTTTCTTGTTATTAACTCTTGGGCTATTGATGTCTTATTAAAGAATTTGGAGCCTGACCCCACAGTATATAGATCGTAGCCAACTTTTTCTTCTATGAGACGCAGTGTCTCTGATTTGATATCTAGCTCCTTGATCTATTTTGATTTAACTTTTGTGCATGGTGAGAGAACGGGATTCAGTTTCATTTTGTTGCATATGGATTTCTAATTTTCCCTGCACCATTTGTTGAAGATGCTATCCTTCATCCATTGCATGTTTATAGCCACTTTATCAAATATAAGAAAGTTGTAATTTTGTGGATTGGTTTCTCTGTCCTCCATTCTATACCATTGGTCCACCTGCCTGTTTTCGTACCAGTACCACACTGTTTTTGTTATTATTGCTTTGTAGTAAAGTTTGAACTCTGGTATCGCTATACCTCCCGATTCACACTTCCTTCTTAGAATTTCTTTTGCTATTCTGTGTCTTTCGTTTTTCTATATGAATTTCATGATTGCTTTATCATTTCTACAAGAAATGCATTGGGATTTTGATTGGCATTGCGTTAAACCTGTATAGAACTTTGGGTAATTTCGCCATTTTGATGAATTTAGTTCTGCCTATCCATGAACAGGGTACATTTTTCCATCTTCTAAGATCTTTTTCTATCTCTCTCTTTAGGGTTCTGTGGTTTTCACCTCTTTTGTTAGGTTGATTTCCAAGTATCTTATTTTCTTTGAGGATATTGTGAATGGAGTGGTTTTCCTCATTTCCATTTCAGAAGTTTTGTTTCTGATATACAGGAATGCCTTTGATTTATGCGTGTTGGTTTTATATCCTTCATTTATTAACTCTAGCAGTTTCTTTGTAGACCCTTTTGGGTCTGTTAAATATATTACCATGTCATTCACAAATAGCGATAATTCAAGTTCTTCTTTTCCTATTTTTATGCCTTTAATTTCTTTTGTCTGTCTAATTTCTCTGGCTAGTATTTCAAGAACTAAATTGAATAGAAGTGGTGATAGAGGGCATCCCTGTCTTGTTCCAGATTTCAGAGGGAATGCCTTCAGTTTTCTCCATTTAGGATGATCCTAGCCTGAGGTTTAGCATATATAGCTTTTACAATGTTGAGGTAAGTTCCTGTTATTTCTAGTTTTTCTAGTGTTTTGAACATAAAGGGATGCTGAACTGTGTCGAATGTTTTTACTACATCTATCGAGATGATCATATGGTTCTTGTCCTTAAGTCTATTGATGTGGTGAATAGCATTTATTGATTTCCGTATATTGAACCAGCCTTGCATTCCAGGGAAGAATCCAACTTGATCATGGTGCACAACTATTTTGATATGCTTTTGGATTCAATTCACACAGATTTCATTGAGAATTTTTGCATCCAAGTTCATTAGAGATATTGGTTGTAGTTTTCTTTTTTGAAGTGTCTTTCTCTGGTTTTGGGATCAGGGTGATTTTGGACTCCGAGAATGAATTTGGAAGAGCTCCTTATTTTTCTATTTCTTGATATAGCTTGAAAAGTATTGGTATTAATTCTTCTTTGAAGGTTTTTTTGAACTCTGCTCTATACCCATCAGGTCCAGGGCTTTTTTTGGTTGGTAGTTTTTTGATGGCTTCTTCTATTTCTTCCTTTGTTTTTGGTCTGTTTAAATTGTGTGTGTCTTCCTGACTGAATCTGGGCAGATCGTATGACTTAAGAAATTTATCGATATTTAAACTATGTTCTATTTTATTGGAATATAGGGTTTCAAAATACTTTCTAATTATCTTCTGTATTTGTGTACTGTCTGTTGTGATATTGTCTTTTTCATTCCGTATGTTAGTAATTTCAGTTGTCTCTCTTCTTCTCATCCTTATCATGGCTAAGGGCCTGTAAATCTTATTTATTTTTTCAAAGAACCAACTTTTAGTTTTATCAATTTTTTCAATGTTTTTTTTTTGTTTCAATTTCGTTGATTTCTGCTCTAATTTTAATTATTTCTTGTCTTCTACTACATTTGCTGTTGTTTTGCTCTTCCTTTTCTAGGTTTTTGATGTGTACTGTGAGTTTATTTATTTGTTGTTTTATTCTTTTTTTGAGGAAAGAACTCCAAGAAATGAATTTCCCTCTTAAAACTGCCTTCTTTGTGTCCCATAGATTCCAGTATGATGTGTCTGTATTGTCATTTGATTCTAAAAATATTTCTATCTCCTCCTTTGTGTCTTCTGTAACCCATTGATCATTCAGTAGAATATTGTTCATTTTCCATGTGATGTAGGATTTTTCCTTCCTTCTTTTATCATTGATTTCCAGTTTCATTCCATTATGATCAGATATGGTGCATGGTATTTTCTCCACGCCTTTATATTCACTAAGAGTTGCCCAATGGCATAATATATGGTCTAACTTGGAGTAGGATCCATGTGCTGCTGAGAATAAAGTGTATCCACTTGATGATGGTTGATGTATTCTATATATGTCGGTTACGTCAAGGTTATTGATTGTGCTGTTGAATTCTATAGTTTCTTTATTCAGTTTTTTATAGAGGATCTGTCTAATGGCGAGAGCGGTGTGTTGAAGTCACCCATAATTATTGTGTTGTAGTCTATTTGACTCTTGAACTTGAGGCGAGTTTGTTTTATGAGCGTTGCAGCTCAATTGTTTGGTGCATACCAATTGATAATTGTTATGTCTTGTTGGTGGATGGTTCCTTTTAACAATATATAGTGTCCTACTTTATCCCTTTTGATTAACGTAGGTTTGAAGTTGATTTTATATGATATGAGTATGGCCACTCCTGCTTGCTTCCGAGGGCCATATGAGTGGTATGATTTTTCCCAACCTTTCACTTTCAGCCTGTGTATGTCTTTACCTTTCATATGAGTCTCCCGAAGGCAGCATATTGTTGGATTTATTTTTTCGATCCAGGTTACTAGCCTATGTCTCTTGATTGGTGAGTTTAGATTTTTAATATTTAAGGTTACAATTGAAATATGATTTGTACTTCCAGTCATGTTTATTTATTTATTTATTTTAATTTGGGTAGTTTTTACTTTTTGGTTTTTTTCTTACCCCTTTACTGAGATACCTCCCGCTGTTAGTTTTGGGCACTATTTTTCAATTCCTCTTCTTGTAGTATTTTGCTCAAAATGCTTTGCAGTGCTGGTGTTCTGTCTGCGAATTCTTTTAGCTTTTATTTATCAGGAAGGACTTAATTTCATTGTCAAATCTGAAGCTTAATTTTGTTGGATACAGTATTCTTGGTAGGAATCCATTATTTTTCAGTGTTTGAAATACATTGTTCAAAGATCTTCTCGCTTTCAAAGTCTGTGATGAAAAATCAATTGTTTACCTTATTGGTTTACCCCTGAATGTTATCTGCCTACTTTCTTTCGTAGCTTTTAATATTCTCTCCTTGTTCTGTATGTTGGCTATCTTCATAATTATATGTCTTGGAGTTTGTCTATTATGGTTTTGAATGTTTGAGGTCCTGTAGGCTTCCAGGATATGGCAATCCATTCCATCTTTCATCTCTGGGAAGTTTTCTAGAATTATTTCATTTAATATGTTGTTCATTCATTCGGTTTGAATTTCTATGCCTTCTTCTATCCCGATGACTCCCAATTTTGTTTTTTTTATGACATCCCATATCTCTTGAATAGTTGCTCATGGGATTTAAGCATGTTTTCTGTGTTGACTATATTCTTTTCAAGTTGACAAACTTTGTCTTCATTATCTGATGTTCTGACTTCTACTTGATCTAGTCTATTTGTAATATTCTTGTTTGAGTTTTTAATTTGGTTTATAGTTTCCTGCATTTCTAGAATTACTGTATGATTTTTTAAAAGATCTCTATCTCCTTGTAAAGTTTGTTCTTTGCCATTTGAATTTGTTTGTTTAATTCATTTTCAAAATATACTTTTATTGCTTAGACTTGCTGCCTCATGTCTTCTCTCTTATTCCTTTCCATCTCAGTTAGGTATGACTTAAGTTTTTTCCCTATCCCTGTTTCTGATGCTTCTAGGTTCTCCTGTAGTATTAAGTTGTCCTTCATTGTTTGTACACCTTGTTTTCCCTTGTTTTTTCATGATGTTCACGTCATTTTCCAGCTCTATTTGATTGCTGTGTTTCTGCTCTCTTCTATAGATTTGTTATGGGTTTATATATCTCTGTTTTCTCTCCTTTGTGTTGGTAGACTATGCCTGCTTAAGTGGATTCCGCTGTTAAGGAATTCTGACGGCCGAGCTCCAGTGATGTCACCTCTCTGCTGTGGTGGGCCCCAGGCTCCTTGCCGGAGTGTCCTAATTGGGTGGGTGGACTGGATTGTCTCTGGTTGATTTCAGCTCCCGGTCGCTGGCAGGCCGGCAGTCTCCAGCCACCCAGTAGCGCGGGCAGCTTGTGGTCTGTCTTCGGCTGGTGGGTGATCTCTAGCCACACAGTTGCGCGTTCGGTCGCCAGCAGGCGCGCGTTCTCCAGCCGTCAAGACATAGCATCAGCAGGTGGGCTGGCGCCAGCAGGAAGGTGGTCTCCAGTTGCCCAGTCACACTGGCAGTGGGCCGGCGTTCTCCAGCCAACCAGTCAAAAGGGCCTGGCCTCTAGTCCCCTGGTTTATCCTGCTAGTCCTGATTTCTCCTGCTAGACCAGATTTCTCCTGAGTGATGCTTCTCGGCAGCTCAAACTGTTCTCTGGGTCTGCCGTTTGTTGGGTGGGGAGGGTGTCTATTGGGAACCCTGGAACTCTATTGTTTTAATTTTTTTCGCTTGCCCATCGCCCCGCACTGGCTAGACAAGTTTCATTTTTGCCACTGATGGGAAGGGGAGATGAAGGTCAGGTGCCTCTAGTTTTCCCCCAGTCTTTATGCAGACTTGCTCTGATTATCCCTCCCCCAAAAGCCTAGGAGATATTTTATGCGAATTCCCCTCTGTATGTGAGATGAGCTGAGAAACACACACCTGTTTTATTCTTGCAATCTGTCAGGGAGTGGTGGTGGTTACTTCAGCTCTCCAAGATGGTGGCTGTTGGTTTCCTTTGTGGAGTTTCCGCTTTGGGGCATAGAAATGTACTGCTAACTTCCCCGTCTGAAATCCCGAATTCAGCTGGGGGCTCAGTGGATGCTCAGCCAGCATGATTCCACAGAATCCCCAGCAACGTTTCTCCCTGCTTGCTGGTCGCTTCTCGGTGGTGCCTCACCATTTTTAGACACAGGGCAGGTCACGCGGATCAATCAGAATGGATCTCCAGTTGCACAAGTGGCTTGTGTTTGAGACTCAATTACCTGACCTCGGTGGTGGAAATCATTCTTCTAGGTTTCGGTAAACACCCATTTTCCTGTAAGATCCTAACAAGATAGTTTTTCATCCCTCTAACTCGTTATTCACTTGCGCAGTGGCAGGGTACACTGGGTGTGATACACTGTCTTCACAGCCATCTTGCAATGCCGAAATATTAGGATTTGGATGCACCATTTACTGAAAACTGTTTCAGTACTAGGAAAAAATATGTATTTCAGGTGGATGAATATTTCTGAGAATAATTTTTTAAAAAGTGGATTATAAATCCACATACATGAATATGAATGAATTTATGGAGTGCAAAATAAGACACAAATATTTCATATTTTGAAAAATCTGGAGAGTATATATATATATATATATATATATATATATATATATATATATACACACACACACACACACAGACATTAAAAACTAGCAATATATATGCCAATCGAAATTCATCATGAAATACATATCATCCACAGACCCAAAAATATTCATATACTGAACATGGATTTATGTATAATGTTGTTCAACTAGGAGGCTTACCCATAGGTTGAATTTTCAGTTCCAACAGCATTTAGGAGGAGTGATCTCTTCTCACAATTTGTATTTGCCAAGTCAGTCACCTCACAAAAATGTACGTGTGATACCAGGTACAATTATATATGTGCATATAAAATTACATGTGCTGAATAGGCTACAGAGAAAAGGAGACAGGAATTCACATATTTGTTAACTTTCAAAACACACGGAGAACTATTTCAACAAAAAAATGACTAGATTTATAACTCCTACCCTATATAATGTAAAAGGCAATTCCAACTATACACCATGCCTCTTCTGAACTGCTTGTATTTCTATTCTGTTTTGGTTATTATTCTCTATCATATTACGATTAGTAGTCAGAGTCTAGTATGGTAGGGGTTAGAGTCAGGGATTCAGTATTTCGAAAGGAAAATTGGAAAATGTATCCAATGTGTATGCAAATATGTGCCACACAAAATCTTCCCACTCCTCCAGAACAATGGCTTGACATTATCTTCGCCCCAAGTAAGACATAATTAGAGGAGAAGAATTAGAAAATCAGTGAATACTTATCTGGAATGGAATATGCTAAGGAGTTCACTACCTTGAAGGTGGTACAGGAGTTTCCAAAAGTAAGGGACAGGGTGAACACTCCATAAACATGGAGCTCTGCTGGCCTAAAGACTTCTTGTGAAATTGCCTCTGAGGTTGGGCACTTGAAACATATGTTGTTATCAGGAGCTTTAGCTTCCTTTGTACTGAGATCATCAAAGCTGGGTCTGCACCTATGTGACCTGTAAAACATAGTTTCTTATTTTCCAATTAACATGAGACACCAGTCCTGAATTTGATCTTTGTAGGTAAACTGTGGCCACTGGGTTCTAAGTGTCTCCCTGTGTGGACTGTGAAGCCATTTGTTCATCCTCCAATTTTCATGGTGTTTCTTGCTGCTACAATGGGAGTTTGGTATTTGCTTCATGAAATACACGGAGTTCAACTGGGACACAGTGCAGGAGGGAGTTCTGTCACATGTGGTATTTCAATTTCTGCAGGAGAATGCATCAACCATGCTTCTATATCACATAGCTTGCCCCATTGACCATAGCAAATCGATTCTGAACATTGCCCTGAAACCTCTCCATATAACAACATGCCTTTACTTAGAAGGGACTGCTGGCTGCATCATGTCAGTCACACGCCATTTGGAAGCCAATGGCAGATCCACATGGCCCCACTACAGATGTTTTATCACACACCTGCCTACCAATGCTCTAGGCCCACTAATCATCAGGCTCCAACTTATTGGCATCTCTGTTTTACACAATTTTTATTAAAACCAGTCAATCAAGGCACTGTCTGTTATACTCATGATCAGCAACAGGACATCCAAAGGTTCTCCTGTGCCAGCTGGTCATGGAAATTTCAAAAATTTCATGGTATTTTTCTAGCCATATTTCAACAATGACGTTGGAGGCACTGTGAGTTTCAGTTCATTCCAGAACCATTAATCTTGACGAAGCTCATTTCAATGAAAGCTCTGGAGAAATCTCACAGGTAATTCTTCCCAAAGAATGGCCAAAAGGTCAAATGAAGCCAGGCCCATTGAGTTCTACAATGTGAAGTCCATGTGTCTTTTGACTCTCAACTATGGCTGCCAAGTCTTTCAGAAGAAAATTATGTGATATCTTGGCTGTGATTCCCAGTGCTCTGTTGAAAGCCACCCTGGGCCTTGATCTCAGTTTCCAAGGGCGACTCTCATGCATGGCCTCCTAAAATCCCAACACAATTAATGGCAATACTTTTCTGAGGTCAGTTCCAGAACTCAGTCTCTAAGGGGAAAAACACCAGAGTTCATGTCAAGGTGGACCCAGTCATCTCTTCCAACCACCACACTAACAACCACAATTAAAACCAAAACACTCCCACATGGCCCTCATGTTCTTTTATATAGACACTCATCATAACCTATCGCTGGAATTTTCCACGAGGGGCGAAGCTCAAGACAGTCTCCTAAATAATCTCTCTTGCCCCTAATTTGCCTAAATTCAGGGTGGCCTGGACACCACTCCTGTGAACCAGGAGTGTTCATATAGGCCTGCTGTTAATACTTCTCTGTTTCTCCAATTTGAGGCGTATTGACTGTGCAGTTTGGATTCTTTATGTGAATTGTAGTCACGGAAAAATTCAAGCAATTATGGGCAAGCCTCTTTAGGGCTTTGAAGAAATGATTTGGCCCAAAGGATCCCTATTTTAACTTGATGGAGGTCAGGAACCTCACAGAGAATGGGGAGAGACTTCATCCACAATAACTGCACTTTTGGCCATTTTTGTTTTGGATGCACACATGTGATGTTTCTTTAGATTCTTCAGGGGTTGAGAATCTAAGCCACGGCCTCACACAGGGCCAAGAGGCTGATTCAGACACTTCAATTTCCAAAGGAATTAAGCAAAGATCCACAGGTGATGTCCATTCATTTCCATTTGAACCTGTTTTCTTCAGGCTTCACAAACGAATGTCTTGAGGCAAAGACCTTCCTGACATTCAGGGCAACAGAACAATAGGTAAGCAAAAGGCCCAAAGCAGGGTTTCTCCACTTGGACTATCATGGTCACACTTATATCTGAGTTTTTTGAGATGCTCGACATTCCCTTCAGCTATCCAGTACATGGCCATGTCACAGGGCTTGGAACTGCTACATATCTTGGACACAAAACCATGAGCCTATTCTGGAGAGTAGCCAGAATTCATGAAGAATGCAGGAATTTTGGAAGATACCACATGTTGCTCATCGATAAGGCAAGCTGAAATCCATTCATAAATTCGGCAGGATGAATGCTGGGAAGCTTTCTACTAGACAGGACACAAATATTGATGCATTCTGTTTTCTAATGTCTAAAACCATGGACACAGTGGGATACACAGACATAGGAACTCTTGCTTGCCAAACGACTTAGTATAAACAGTTCACTCCAAATCAAACAAACCGCCTTTTCTACCTATTCTCAGAACATGAGACAAAACCACAAACCCACACCGACAACCACAGAGGCACCACCTTCTACAAAGTATGTCTGTGACTATCCAGAGTGTCTTCTGACTGGTGGGCCAACTTATGATCCCCGGAAATCACCAACTCTGTGAACTTGTCAGGAGCCAGCGGTGAGCCACTATCTGCTTTCTCAGAAAAGGCCCCTCTTCTGAGTTTTCCTGGCAGTTGGCCATCCTCATATCTGTAGGTACCATGAAAGACTGACTCTGTCCTTGGTAAATCCAAACAAGTGAGCCCACTGGGACTGGAACTGGGACAGGTTCTTGGTACCTTGCTTCCTGGATCCCAAGTACCGAGAGTTCCATGACCAAGGAAGTGAGGTGAGGTCACTTCCTTCAGGAACTGAATGAGGTCACTGCTTTGGCAACCACTTTGTCCTAACAGTTGCTTCCAAGGGTCCCATGAGATCGAGGCTTCTCCTACTTCCTGTGACACTTTCACAAGTTAGAATGGTATATGAACTATAGGCACCCAGGAACAGCTCTCCAAACAGGACTGTTTGTGTCCATCTTCTCTACATTATGAACAGAGAGGCTGATTCAGACACAACCCTTCATCCTGACCAGGTTGTTTGCAATGGAAGATGACGTTTGCTCTCTCAGGTCCTTCATGGCTGCCTACATGTTCTCCAGGGATCACTTCTTCATGGACCTTTGAGTTTTACAACAGGTGGAAGATTTTCTACATTCCTGTATTGTAAGACCAACTTGGTCCCTCCTCTTCTGTAAATTTAGATTGAGGGAACAGTGTATGGTTAGGGTTAATAACAGGTTTGATTTGGGTTAGGAATTATTCTAATTGATGAATAATGGTATTGGGAACCTGTGATATTTATAAGAATATATAGGTGAAATATAAGTATGAAAACAAAAATCTAGGTAAGATTTGAAGCCCAGAAGGGCATTGCGCTATTGATTGGGATACTTAGCTTTGATATACGTTCTGCACAGGTGTTTCAGATAAAACGATAATCAATGGCATAGGACCTTGTACCTTGGATGATTGAATGTAGAAGTGAACATCCACTAGAACAGGGATAGTCGGTAGGATTAGGAAGATATTCGATAAGTTTCAGAAGAAGACTGAGTACAGAATTTGGACCAAAAGTTCTTTAGCAATAGTGTATCGGGTAGAGAGTGAATGTAAATGTCAGCACACGTGAAGAGTCAGTCACAATGGTGAACTGGGGAAAATATTTAGGTATGCAGACATCAATAGAGACATTAGGAAATCAGGCAAAGTATAAATTGAGTGATAGGATTAGACATTTGCAACAGGGTTGAGGTTCAAAATATAGTCTTAAGAAGAAACAAATATGTAGTCACCAATAGGATTGACATTTGAGAGCATTAGGCACACTGGACATGAATGTTTTCAGTAATCTATGCTCACTTTTCATTTAGGCTTTGATACAATCATATGTGTGACCTCTTCTTTTTGTGTCCAGAATATTACTGTGATAAAATGTATATGTAGATTAGGTGACATGAGTATTTCTTCCACCATTTCTGGGAGCAACATTTTGAAGATGAAAAAATTAGTATTGGGGTTACAAATAGATTTACTCTGTGTCTATGAACATAGAGATAATTTATGAATAGACGATACTGTGATTAAATATTATAACTTGTTCCAACTTTAAATATTCGATTGAATTGATATCTGAAAATAAACAGAAAATCGTATATTCATATGCAATCATTCATTCCAACCAGAAATACATCTAATGGTAATATTAGGGTTATGGTTTATCATGAAGAGTGTGTCAGTTTTTCTTCAAAATGATTATGGAAATCGAAAATAAAAGCGTTTGGAAAGAAGTCTCATGATAAAACAATCAAGTAACCTGGAGGAATACATGTGTTCTGAATCAGGAAATGATTGAAAGTGAATCAAAATCCTATAAATTATTGAAGTTGTTGATGAAATATATATCCTATGATGTGTATAAACTGAACAAATAGTAATGTACCAGTGTTGAATAAAATGAACTTCAACATAGACATCATATCCAAGAGGAATCTAGTTGCATTGATGTTAAACTGGGTCAGTTACTGTAGAAATATTAGGATTGTATGCACCACTCACTGAAGTTAGTTTTCAGTACTAGAAAACAAATATGTAATTCAGGTGGATGAATATTTCTGAGAATAATATTGTGAAAAGTTGATTATAAATCCACATACATGAACATGAATGAATTTAGGTAGTATATGTAAGACACATATATTTCATATTTTGAAATATTTGGAGAGTGTATATATATATATATATATATATATATATATATATATATATATATCCCACACACACACACACACACACAACACACACACCCAGACAATAAAATGTAGCAATATATATGCCAATCGAAATTCATCATGAAGTATATATCATCCACAGATGCAAAAATATTTAATTTACTGAACATGGATTTATGTATAATGTTGTTCTACTAGGAGGCTCACCCATAGGTTGAATTTTCTGTTCCAACAGCGTTTAGGAGGAGTGATCTCTTCTCACAATTTGTATCTTCCAAGTCAGCCACCTCACAAGAATGTACATCTGATACCAGGTAGGATTCTATATGTGCATATAAAAATACATGTGCTGAATCGGCTACAGAGAAAGGGAGACAGGAATTCACATATTTGTTAACTTTAAAAACACATGGAGAACTATTTCAATTAAAAATAAACTAGATTTATAACACCTACCCTATATCATGCAAAGGCAATTGCAACTATACACCATGCCTCCTCTGAACTGCTTGTATTTCTATTCTGTTTTGGTTATTTTTCTCCATCATATTAGGATTTGTCATCAGAGTCTAGGAGGGTATGGGTTAGTGTCAGATGGCCCGGCTGGCAGGACACATCAACTTGGGTGTCGATCCTAGTTGGGGAGGAATGAAGGGACAAGAGACACGAGAGATGACAGCAAGACAGGAGTTCTGATCATGCTGCAAACTTTTATTATTCTCAGAGGGTATTTATATGCTGCGGATGGGAAAGCTCTCTTATTGGCAGTTGCTGGATGTCTTCACAGGGTGAGATAACCTCAGGATGTTTCAGGTAGACAGATGGTAGCCGGATGTCAAAAGGAGATAGATGGCTGTGGGATGTCTCCCAGGCAGGTTGTGTCCCAGGGGGCTGTTTCTTGTGTCAGTCTATTTTTTGAAGGAGAACTTCCTTCTAGCCCCTGACATCTCCCCTTTTGTTATATAAAATATTCGACCATACCTTACAGGCCATGGATTTAGGGGGTGATAGTGGCTCTGTTTCTCTAGGATGCCTTAGAATATCTCCTGATTTGAGCGAGCATCTTTCCTAGGAGATTTCGTGTTGGCTTTGGCATGTTTTTGGAGGAGACGTCTATGAGGGGATAGCATGCCAACCGCCATGCACCAGAGCGTGTCATTCAGAGGTCTTGTGTTTGGGGATCCGTGGATCCATCCTCCTGCAGTCCTTCCTGGACCCTCCGTTATTATGGCCTAACGTGCTCATTCCAAGGGTGTGTCCTCCCCCAAGCGGAGGGGCCCATGGAGAACGAACCCTTATTGCAAGGGTAGAAGATGGTTGCTCAGAGCTGTTACTTATAGTTTTCTGTAAGAAAGAGAGATCTGTGGGGATGTAAACTTAATAAGCCTGTGAGAAGGGTTGAACATTCTTTTAAATGTTGGCAGTGCTGTCTTCCATCTCCAGACCATGATAGTGGACCTGTATGGGCTTAGAAACCAAAATATTAATCTGTTCTTTAATAAATTGTACCAGCCTCTTTATAATGCAGCGGCCTATGGACACCATTAAAAGTAAACCCAACAAAGGGACTAATAGGGGAAGAAGGTAGGGTAGAAATCCATTATGCCCAATCCAGAGGGGATTTTCAAATAGTTCCCTTTGTCTCTTTTCTGGATCTTCTTGAAGCTGCTTAATTTTAATGCGTACTATGCCTGATTTATTTGCATAAAAGCAGCATCGTTCCCCTAAGGCTAAGCAAATACCTCCCTGGTTAGCTGTCAGCAAATCTAAGCCTCGTCTGTTTTGAAGGAACACTTCTGCCTGGGAATTTATTTGGTCCTGCAAATCTTTAATGGTTCCTGATAAAGTTTGTACATAATTTATAAGTTGTTGAGACAGGCGATGGTAAGAGTGAATAGCCGTGCCTAAGCCACTGTACCTGTGCCCACAGCAGCTGTTATTCCAAGGCTGGCAATGAGTGGTAAAGCCTGTATTGCCCACCTATGTCTTTTGACTAAAGTGTCTAGGCTAGTAATTGGTAGAGGTTCATCTCCTGGGACAATAGTTATATCAGGGAGTAATAAAGCAAGAACACAACCAAGGGTCCAATTCGCTGGTTTCGTGGGAAGGCCGAGTTTCCTCCACACATAAAAACTGTGCCATTGGAGGGACAAAGAGATGGGGTGGGTGAGGAATAATTTTATACTGTTGAGCAATTTCCAAAGGAAGTAAGTCGAACATCAATATCATAGGTATTATTCTGCATCGCGCCTAAAAGAAATAATGTAAAAGTGCCTATAGGCTGTACTTTAAAGGGAAATCCGGGTTGGCATGTATTATCATTGTCCATGATAGAATTAATAGGAACTGCCATAGGCATGATTGCCCCTGTTGTCATGCAGAGCCAGCAATCACCAGCAAGGGTGGGGTTCGAATTATTAAGCTAGGAGAATGTAGTTTGCAAAATATCTAATGTATTGGTATCTAAACCTGGGAACTTGGATTTAGGCTACATTAAGGGATGATATGTGAGCTCAGGGATTTGGGGTTTCAAAAGTTTGATTATCTGAGGATGCTTGACAGAATAAGTGGGTCCTCCACCATCAGAGACCCCTGTAGGGGCCTTAATGGGCCAGTAGGAAGGTTTTCCGACAGTGCCTTGGCACCCAGCTGACTGTAGCTTGGTGTATTTGCCATCTCCTCCATGGTCAAAGAGAATGGGGGTATAATGAATAGTGGTCCCCCTGCTGCATGAGTTTTAGTTAGGGAGGCTTCAAAAAATTGTTCTCCCTGTTTATTAACACAAAGTGAAGCCGACGCATTACAAGAGACATGCATCGCCTGGGTATGCGTACAAGTTGCAGAACAATTTTGGAGAGCTTTACTTGTACTAGGGGGAATAATCTTTGGCTTGTTAACACATACCCATTTAGGCTGATGAACTCCTCCGAGATTATGGTCAACCTTGGCACGGACGTAAGTCACCTTAGTCATGCAGTCAGCAGTCTGGGTCCAACTAGTGGGAGCCTCAGTCCAAAATCCTCCTTTGCATTCACGGGGGGGGGGCAAAAAGGTACCCCATGATGTTGGAAATTAGAGGTCCAAGGCCTCTGTGTTCAAACCTGTTCAGCAGAAGTGCCTTAAGCAGGATCCTCGCACAGATTGTTGGCTGTATCTGAAATGGAGGAAAATTTGTCCTCAGGGGGAGGGCCTCCGTCCCTGGGTTGAGGTAAGTAATTTACCTGTTTAACCAGGCATTCTGGTAACCATCTTGGGGATGCTTGCTCTTGGTCCAAAACACAAGCTGAGCCTCATCCCCTGATGAGGATAGGATGTGGGCGTTTTCATTTATTTGTAATGGGATTGCACCACATAACAGGTGTGCGAACAGAATTGGATGAAAAATGCCAGTGTCTGTCTGTGGCCAAATGGCCTTCACTGTCTAGGGTAAGAAAAATAAGGGCAAATAATGCATTGTTAAGGCGATCCCTGGGAGTGGTAAATACAAGGGCAGAAGCCTTAAGACGGGATAGCCAAGTCTTTAAGCTAAGCTGGGCAAGTTCCACATGCCTTGGCCCTGAGTGTTGTATGGAATTTCAGTAGTATGACAAAATTGCAAGGTAGCACAAAACTGTTTAAACTTGGCACTGGTATATGCAGGACATTTATCTGTTTTAATATGTATTGGTTTACACATTACGAAAAAGGCTGAAACAAGATGAGAAAGGACATCTTTGGTAGCCTCTCAAGAATGTGGTGATTCAAAAATAAAGCCGCTGAAGGTATCTATAGAAACGTATATATATTTGGTTTTTCAAAATTCAGGAAAATGAATAACATCCATTTGCTAAATCTGATTGGGCAGTAATCCTCGGGGGTTAACTCCCAAGTGTTGAATGGGGAGGGAGACAGTGCAAGCAGGGCATGCTTTTACTATTTCTCATGCATGTTGCCTGGTAATTTTCCAAAGTAATCGATGGCTCTGGGAATTTAGATGGTGAAGATTGTGTAACTCCATGGCCTTTTGAATGGAGCCAACAAAAATTGGAAAGATGGAACGTGTTGCTGCATCAGCTTGGGCATTACCTTGTGTTAGAGGGCTCAGAAGGTCAGAGTGTGTCATGATGTGTCCTAAGGAAAATGGATGTTTTCTGGCCTGAATTAGCTGCTGAAGCTGGTGAAACAGAAAGGGGGAATTGGAAGAAGCCTTAATGGTGGGTGAAATCTCCAGAAGGGGCACAGAATGAGCAATGTAGGCACTGTCTGTATAAATATTAACAAGATTATCAAAAAACTTTATAAAAACTTGTGTTATGGCGAACAATTCCACAAACTGAGCTGACTGATAGACAGTATCAAAGGTGGTAGGCTTGTTATTGACAACAAAGACTGCACGGCCATTACTGGAACCGTCTGTAAAAAAGGTAAGGGCTTGAGGAATGGGAGCCTTTTGAGTAATTTTGGGAAAAATAAATGGATGTAACTGGACAAAATTTAAAAGGGGGTCATTGGGCATGTGGTTATGAATTGTTCCCAAAAAGCCTGATAGAGCAATATCCCATTCATCCATGTCTGTAGTAAAAATTGTAGTAAGGGTTTGGTCCTTAGTATATGGAATTAAAATATTATCAGGGTCTTTGCCAAAATGTTGTCGAGAAAGCAAACGACCTTTAAAAATAAGAGAAGCTACCTGAGCAAGATAAACAGTAATAACCTTGGAGGATGTGGTGGGTACAAGGACCAAAAGCAAGGGGCAGCCTTTATTTTTAAAATGTGGATCTCGCTGCCAAAATATTCCTGTGGGTGTATGAGGAGTGTGGAAAATAACCAGAACCAGAGGAAGGTTATAAGAAATTTGTGTAACAAACTTTTGGGCAATGGCTTCTGTGGCTTGGTTTAATGCATGTCATGCCTCGGGAGTAAGCTTTTGAGGGGAGGAGGGGTGGGAATCACCTATCAAAATATCATTAAGGGGCAAAAGTACACAAGTGGGTAATTTTAAATATGTTCCTAGCAATTGAATATCCCCCAGTAATATTTGAAAATCATTAAGTGTGTGAATATGGTCCACACATAGTTGTATTTTAGGAATTTGGATCTGATTATCTTGAAGTTTAAGGCCCAAATAGGTATAAGGGTCCTGTGTTTGAAACTTATCTGGAGCTATCTGTAGTCCCAAGGTAGTGAGGTTTTGTAAAAGTCCAAGTAACAATTATTAAGGTCATGGGTATTAGGTGAAGCAATTAACAAATCATCCATATAATGTAAAATATAATTTTGTGGTCATCGCTCTCTCACAGGGTCTACTGCTTGAGCAACGTATTTTTGGCAAAGACTAGGGCTGTTGGCCATACCTTGGGGAAGAACCTTCCATTGAAATCTCTGCATAGGGCCCAGAAAATTAATGCGAGGGAGACTAAAGGCAAAATAGGGTCTATCCTCAGGATGTAAAGGAATGGTAAAAAAGCAATCTTTTAAGTCAATAACCATTTTACAATAGGTTTTTGGAATCGCCACTGGTGTGGGAATGCCTGGCTGTAGTGCTCCCATCGGGCACATAACTTTATTAATGGCACACAAATATTGTAAAAGGCGCCACTTGCCTGATTTTTTCTTGATAATAAAAATAGGAGTAATCCATGGTGAGGTTGAGGGCTTTACATGGCTGGCTGCCAGCTGTTCCAGCACTAACGTGGAGGCAGCCTCCAATTTTTCTTGGGTAAGGGGCCACTGATCCACCAACACAGGAGTCTGAGTCTCCCAAATAATTTTATCTGCATGGGGTACAGGAGGGTCAGGGACCGACACTAAAAATCTGAATACACAAGTCCACATGTATTTGTTTTTTTTTATGGGTTGTATAGGCTCCACCAGTCCTTGTTTCAGTATCCCCAGGCCTGTACCAGGAACAAAATTCATAGGAAGCACTTGATGAGTCACCATGGAATTGGGACTGGCGAGAATAACTTCCAATGACTCAAAATATCTCCACCCTATACGTTAACAGGGAGGTCAGAATCAACGAAAGGAGTGACAGTTGACTTATTACCATCTTTATCAGTGCAGCTAATAGACCTTGAGCTGACCAGAGGATTTTTTTATTTTCCTATCCCTTTAAGGTCAGTCAAGGATGGAGTGAGGGGCCAACCTGATGGCTAGTATTTTTGAGAAATAATTGTGGCATCAGCTCCAATATCTAGAACTCCTTGGAATTCCTTTCCTTCAGTAAGTAAGGTAAGGGTGGGTCTATTGTGAGAAATGGGTTGAACCCAATACTCATCATGATGAGAAGCCTAAGAAGGCAGCCCCCCGAGGTAGGTTTGGGTGTTGGAAATGCCTCCTGAATCCAAGGGAAGGAGAACTAATTGTGCATGTCTTGTTCCTGCTGGGATGGCGGCAACTCCATTAATAGCAGTGGCCAGTATTTTTATTTCTTCAGTGAAATCATTATCATTAATGCCAGCGAAGACCTGAACACCTTGTATGGTAGTGGAGGCTCTTCCAAGAATAAGGGCACATGTATGAGATGGAGGGGGACCCATAATTCCAGTGGGTATTATCTGGGGCCCTTGCATTGAGTCTAATATTGTAACTGTGGTGGCACAGAGGTCCAATTTTGCGCTGCCTGGGGTGGCTAGTTGGAGGGAGGCAATTGTGGAGAAGGATTTTGTGGTACGTTGGGAGTTTGGGAGGGAACAAACCTTATTGCTCCTGTGTTTGTCCTGGGGGATGTTGTGGCCAGGGGCTGGCCCCGCAGGGAGTTTCCCGAGAAGCAGGAAGAAATAGGCTGTCTGAGAGCATTTGTCTTAGATCTACACTCACTGCCCCAGTGATGACCTTTACCACTTCTATGGAAAAGGGTAGCTGGGGGCGGTTAAGCCCCAGTTTGAGGAGACGCTATTCCTAGGCTTTGTTTGCCTGTCGGACACCCACATGCAAAATGGCCAGGTTGTTTACAAGTAAAGCAAGTACGTGAGCCAGGATTGTGAAACGCCTTGGTAAAGGCGGCCCCTAAAGCGAGACCCATGGCATGGGCTGCACCCATGCCTGCACAGAGTCTAATAAATTCAGAAAGTTTCCCTTTATCCTTATGTGGTTGAAGAACATCCTGACATGCTGGGTTGGCATTTTCAAAGGCAAGATGTTTTACATAGGTGCTTTCACCTTCTCTTGGTTCATGCAAGCATTCCGCAGCTAGGTTAAGCCGGGGAACAAACTACCTATAAGGCTCATGGGGCACTTGTCAAATTTTTGCCAGGGAATTGGTAGCCGAGGCCTTTTGAGGGAGGTGTCACCAGGCAGGAAAACCAGCCATCTGAGTCTGCGCCAAGAGTCCAGGAGGGAAACGTGCCTGTTATTTTTAGTGTCAAAAGGCGCATTGCCCACTAGCTAAACTTAAGTCCCAGATTCAGAGGAGGCCTTAGTTAAAATTATTTGAGCAGTTTCCCGACATTGTCTTCGAAATCTGCATTCCATAACAGGAAGTCTCCGGCACTGAAGGTAGCTTGGTCTAAAAATTTCCAATCATTGGGAGTAAGCCATTGTGCGCTGTGGATTTCTAATAAAGCCAACGTGTAGGGCACAGTGGGGCCATAGTGAGCACAAGCCTTATTAAGTTTTTCAAGAAAACATAGGCTTAATTTTTTGTAGACTCTGGGTTCCTTCCTGCCCAGGGGTGAACTCCTCATCCTCTGAGTCCTGATCTCCTTGATCCATTTCCCCCACTTCCTCCTCTTGTTCCTCATCGAAGTCTTTGACCACAGCCTGGGCAGGCTTATCTATCTGACTGGTGGTGACTGGGAAGGTGAGAACAGGCCGATGGAGTGGCTTCGACTTTGTATTAGACCGCTGTGGGCCAGCTTGCATTGACTCCATAGCTAAGGCTAATGAAGAGAGCTCAGAGTCAAGGGAATTTAATTATTTTAAAAGTTGCATCTCTTCCCGTCTATGTTGGAAGGATGCTGGCAAGGGAGCGAGGTTAGTTAGGGGAAGTAGGGAAAAAATATCTGGGGGGGCACTTGGCCCCTGAAGGGCCAGAGCACAAAAGACAGGAGGGATATAGGAGGGAGGTGGAAGTGTAAATCCTGTAGGCTGTGGCAGGGTCCTGAGAGGTTGCTGGTCTTCTGAATGGTAGAGAGCTGCTTCCTTCTCCAAGATAGCGTCCTTCCCAGGGGTCAATGTGTCTCTGGGATTTAAAACTGGATAAAGGTGGTTTTTAATCATTGGAGCCTTATTAATTAGGGTCGTATTTTTAGGGGGACCAGGAAGGTTCTCAGGGTCCTGGGAAGACTGAGAAGGGTCTATGTCTATACTAATGATGGGCATGCAGAGGAGGGACGAGAGGTCTTTTGCATAATCTCTTCCCCAATCCTGACAAGTTGTAAGGTACCATTGTCAAAGCGAAAACTTTTAAGAATTTCATTAATTAAGTTCCAGTAAGAAAAGGTGGGAACTGGCATTTTTTCTGGGCCAAAGGATTCATAATAATCTTTTAAACAGTCTCCTACTCTAAGCCATTTTTGCCATCAATGGTCCCTTCAAGAGGAAACCATGGACACAATGCTCCTATGTGTGAAAAGAAAAATTTTAAGTCCTTTTTCTTAACATGTGCCCCCCATGTCTTGAAGAACTCCTTGAGGCCTGAAATAAACAAATCATGTGACGATACTGCTTGTCACATGGTGGGTCACTCACCGTGCATCATTCCCACCCTCCTCCTGGATATGTCTTCGTGTGGTGTCTGCTGAGACGATCGCGGGCTCCTCTTGACCAAGTCTTCCAGGAGGAAGGGGTTCCCCCTCAGTCAATGGCTTGAGCCCCAGTCGGTGGGCGCCAGATGTCCCGGCCGGCAGGACACATCAACATGGGCAGCGAACCTAGATGGGGAGGAATGAAGGGACAAGAGACACGAGAGATGAGAGCAACACAGGAGTTCTGATCAAGCTGCAAAATTTTATTGTTCACACATGGGTATTAAAATGCTGGATTTGGGAAAACTCTCTTATCGGCAGTTCCTGGATGTCTTCACAAGGTGAGATAACTTCAGGATGTTTCTGGAAGAAAGATGGCCACAGGATGTCTCAGGGACACATATGGCTACAGGATGTCTTCCAGACAGGATGTCTCCTGGTGGCTGTTTCTTGTAAGTGTCAGGCTGTTCTTTGAAAAAGAATTCCTTCTACCCTTGACAGTCAGGGATTCAGTATTTCGAATGGAAAATTGGAAAATGAATCCAATGTGTAGGCAAATATGTGCTACCCAAAAATCTTCCAACTCTCATTCAGAACAATGCCTTGACATTTCCTTCACCCCAAGTAAGACACAATTAGAGGAGAAGAGTTAGAAAATCTGCGAATACATATCGGTAATGGAAAATGCTCAGGAGTTCACAACCTTCGAGGTTGTAGAGAAGTTTCAAAAAGTAAGGGACAGGGTAAAAACTCCAAAAACATGGAGCTCTGCTGGCCTAAAGACTTTTTGAAAAACTGCCTCTGAGGTTGGGCACCTGAAATATATGTTGATGACAGGAGCTTTAGCTTCCTTTGTAGTGAGACCATCAAAGCTGGGTCTGCATCTATATGACCTGGAGGACATGGTTTCTTTTTTTCCTATGAACATGAGGCAGCAGGGCTGAATTCTCTCTTTATAGGTAAACTGTTGCCACTGGGGGCTAAGTGTCTTCTAGTGTGGACTGTGAAGCCATTTGGTCATCCTCCAATTTTCGTGGTGTTTCTTGCAGCTGCACTGGGAGTTTGGTATTTGCTTCACAAAATACGAGAAGTTCAACTGGGACACAGTGATGGAGGAGTTCTGTCACGTGTGGTGGGTAAGGGTCTGCAGGAGAATGCACCAACCTGGCTTATATCCCACATAGCTTGCCCCCTTGACCATAGCAATCTGATTCTAAACATTGCCCTGCAACCTCTCCATATAACAAGATGCCTTTACATACAAGGGTATGGGGGCTGCACCATATCAGTCACAAGGCATTTGGAAGCCAATGGCATATCCACATCACCCCACCACAGATGTTTTAACACACACCTGCACACCACTGCTCTAGGCTGAGTACTCATCAGGCTCCAAGTTACTGGCATCTCTGTTCTATACCATTTTCATGAAACCCAGTCAATCAAGGCACTGTCTGGTACACTCATGATCAGCAATAGGAAACCCAAAGGTTCTCCAGTGCCACCAGGTGATGGGAATTTCCAAACTTTAATGATATTTATCTAGGCATTTTTCATGGATGAAGTTGAAGGCACTGTGGGTTTCAATTCATTCAGGAACCATAAAATGGAGAAGAAGCTCATTTCAATGAAAGCTCTGGAGAATTCTAACAGGCAAGGCTTCCCAAAGACAGGCTAAAAGGTCACATTAAGCCAGGCATTTGAGGTCTACAATGTGAGGTCCATGTGCGTTTTGACTTGCAACGATGGCTGCCAAGTCTTTAAGAATAAAATCATGTGATGTCCTTCCTGAAATTTCCAGTGCTCTTCCGAAAGCCTCCCTGGGCCTAGATCTCAGTTTCCAAGTGCGACTCTCATGCGTGGCCTCCTAAAATCCCAACACAATACATGGCAATCCTTCTTTGAGGTCAGTTCCAGAACTCAGTCTCTAAGGGGAATCACATAAGTGTTCAAGCCCAGGTGGACAGAGTCATCTCTTCCAACGGCCACAAAAATGACCACAATTAAAACCAAAACACTCCCACATGACACACCTGATGCAAAGACCTTCCTGACTTTCAGGGCAACAGAAGAATAGGTAAGCAAAATGTCCAAAGCAGGGTTTTTCCACTGAGGCATTCCTGGTCACACTGATATCTGAGCTTTCTGAGATGCTCGCCATTCCCTTCAGCTATCCAGTACATGGCCATGTCACAGAGATTTGAGGAGGTACATATCATGGACACAAAACCATGAGCCTATTCTGGAGAGTGCACACAATTCAGGAAGAAAACAGGAACTTAAGAAGTTAGCAGGTGTTCCCCATTGATAAGTCAAGCCGCAGTCCATTCATGAATTGGGCAGGATGAAAGCTGAGAAGCTTTCGACTAGACAGGACTCACCCATTGATGCATTTTCTTTTCTAATGTCTACACCCAGGGACACAGTGGTATAAACAGACATAGAAACACTCGCCTTGTCAAATGACTTACTAGAAACAGTTCCCTCTAAACCAAACAAACCGCCATTCCTACCTATTCTCAGAATATGAGACAAAACCACAAACCCACACCCACTCCCACAAAGACACATCCTTCCCCCAAGTAGGTCTGTGACTATCTGGAGTGTCCTCTGACTGGTGGGCCATACTATGTTCCAATGAAATGGCCTGTCCTGTCTCAGATCTGGTCTCCTTGGCCAACTCTGTGAAGTTGTCAGGAGCCAGCAGTGAGCCACTACCTACTTTCTCAGGAAAAGCCCCTCTTCAGAGCTTTCCTGGTTTTGGCTGTCCTCACATCAGTAGGTACCAAGAATGACTGACTCTGTCCTTGGTAAATCCATACAAGTGAGACCACTGGGATTGGGACTGCCTCTTGGTGCCTGGCTTCTTGGATACCAAGTTCAGAGAGTTCCATCAACAAAGAAGTGAGGTGAGGTCACTTCCTTAAGGAACTGAATCAGATCACTGCCTTGGTAACCACTTTGTCCTAACAGTTGCTTCCAAGACGACCATGAGATGGAGGCTGCCCCTACTTTCTGTGACACTTTCACAAGGTAGAATGGTATATCAACCATAGGCACCTAGGAACAGCTCTCCACACCAACCTGGTTTGGTCCATATTCTCTACAATAAGAAGAGAGAGGCTGATTCATAAACAACCTTTCATCCTGACCAGGTTGTTTGCCATGGATGCTGACTTTTGCTCTCTCAGGTCCTTCATAGTTGTTTACATCTTCTCCAGGGATCATTTCTGCATGGACCTTGAGGTTCTCAGGAGGTGGAAGATCCCCTATATTCCTGTATTGTAAGACCAACTCTGTCCCTGCTCTTCTGTAAAGTTAGATTGAGGGAACATTGTATGGTTAGGGTTAATAATATGTTCAATTTGAATTAGGAATCATTCTGCTGGATGAATAATGGTACTGGGAACCTGCGACATTTATAAGTATATATAGGTGAAATATATGTATGAAAACAGAAATCTAAATAAGATTTGAAGCGCAGAATGGGGATGGGCCCTTGATTGTGATACTTAGCGTTGAATTATGTTCTGCACAGATGTCTGAGATAGATCGATATACAATGGCATTAGACACTGTACCTTGTATTATTGAATGTATAAGAGAACATCCAGTCAAAAAGGGATAATGGGTAGGATTAGGAAGATAGTCAGTAGGTTTAAGAAGAAGAGTGAGTATAGGATTTGGAAAAAAAGTTCCTTAGCAATAGGGTTTGGATTAGAGTGTGAATGTAAATGTCAGCACAATTGAAGAGTCAGTCACAATGATGAACTGTGGAAAGTATGTAGGAAAGCTGATATAAATAGAGACATTATGAAACCAGGAAAAGTATAAAGTGAGAGATAGGATTAGATATTTTCAACATGGTTGAGTTTGAATATATAAACTTAGCAAGAAACAAATATGTTGTCACAAATAGGATTGACTTTTGAGAGCATTAGCCAAACTTGACAAGGATGGTTTTAGTAATCCATGTTCACTTTACATTTAGGCTTTGGTGCAAACATAAGTGTGACCTTTTCTTTTTCTGTCCAGAATATTACTGTGATAAAATGTATATGTAGATCAGAAATCATGAGTATTTCTTCCACCATTACTGGGAGCAAAATTTTGAAGACGTATAAATTAGTATTGGGTTTACAAAGAGGTGTACCCTGTCTATGAATATAGAGACAATGCATGAATAGACAATAGTGTGAATAAATAATATAACTGGTTCCACTTTAAATGATGGATTTATTTGATATCTGATAATATATAAGAAATCTTATATTGATATACAATCATTCATTCCAACCAGTTATACATCTAATAGTAATATTAGGGTTATAGTTTATCGTGAAGGGTGTGTGAGTTTTTCTTCAAATATGATTATGGAAATCGAAAATAATATGTTTGGAATGAAGTCTCATAAACAAACCAGTCAAGAAACATGGAGGATTACATGTGTTCTAAAGCAGAAAATGATTGAAAGTGAAACAAATGCCTATAATTTTGCTAACGTATGGATGAAATATATATCCTATAATGTGCATAAACTGAAGAAATTGTAACATACCAGTGGTGAATAAGAATGAACATCAAAATACACATCATGTCCCATAGGAATCTACTTGCATTGATGAGAAACTGGATCAATTATTGTAGAAATATTAGGATTTGTATCCACCATTCACTGAAGTTAGTTTTCATTTCTAGGAAAAAAATATGTATTTCAGGTGGATGAATATTTCCGTGAATAATCTTGTGAAATGTTAACTCTAAATCCACATACATGAATATGAATGAATTTAGGGAGTTTATAATAAGACACATATATTTTATATTTTAAAAAAATTTAGAGTGTATATATATATATATATATATATATATATATATATATATATATATATACACACACACACACACACACACACAGACATTAAAAATTAGCAATACATATGCCAATCGAAATTCACCATGAAATATATATCATCCACAGATCCAAAAATATTCATTTCACTGAACATGGATTTATGTATAATGTTGTTCAACTAGGAAGCTCACCCATAGTTTGAAATTTCAGTTTCAACAGCGTTTAGGCGGAGTGATCTATTCTCACAATTTCTATCTGAGAAGTCAGCCACCTCACAAGAATGTACCTGTGGTACCAGGTAGAATTCTATATGTGCATATAAAAATACATGTGCTGAATAGGCTACAGAGAAAGGGTGACAGGAATTCACATATTTGTTAACTTTAAGTACACATGGAACTATTTCAATTAAAAATTAACTAGATTTATAACACCTACACTTTATCATGCAAAAGCCAAGTCTAACTATACACCATGCCTCCTCTGAAATGTTTGTATTTCTATTCTGTTTGGGTTATTTTACTCCATCATATTAGGATTAGTAGTAAGAGTCTATTAGGGTATGGGTTAGTGTCAGTTATTAAGTATTTCAAATGGAAAATAGGAAAATGAATCCAATGTGTATGCAAATATGTGCTACAAAAAATTTCCACTTTCATCCAGAACAATGCCTTGACAATATCTTCGCCCCTAGTAAGACACAATTAGAGAAGAAGAGTTAGAAAATCTGTGAATACATACCTGGAATGGAAAATGTTCAGGAGGTGGTAGAGGAGTTTCCAAATATAAGGGACAGTGTAAACACTCCACAAACATGGAGCTATGCTGGCATTAAGACTTCTTGAGAAACTGCCTCTGAGGTTGGGCACTTGAAGAATATGTTGTTGTCAGGAGCTTTAGCTCCCTGTGTACGGAAACCATCAAAGCTGGGTCTGCATCTATGTGACCTGGAGGATATGGTTTCTTATTTTCTAATGAACGTGAGGAAGCAGTGATGAATTCTCTCTTTGTAGATAAACTGTGGCCACTGGGGGCTAAGTGTCTCCCTGTGTGGACTTTGAAGCCATTTGGTCATCCTCCAATTTTCGTGGTGTTTCTTGCAGCTGCACTGGGTGTTTTGTATTTGCTTCACAACATACAAGGATTTCAAATGGGTCACAGTGCTGGTGGGAGTCCTGTAAGGTGTGGTGGGTCAGGGTCTTCAGGAGAATGCACCAACCAGGCTTCTATCCCACATTGCTTGCTCCCTTGACCATAGCAACCTGATTCTGAACATTGCCCTGAAACCTGTCCATATAACCAGATGCCTTTTCATATAATTTTCTGCTGGCTGCACCAAATCAGTCACAAGCCATTTGGAAGCAAATGACACACCCACATGGCCACACCACAAATATATTATCAGACAACTGCACACCACTGCTCTAGGCTCACTACTCAGCAGGCTCCAACTTACTGGCATCTCTGTTCTACACCATTGTCAAGAAATCCAGTCAAACAAGGCACTGTCTTGTACACTCATGAGCAGCAATAGGACATCCAATGGTTCTCCAGTCCCACCTGGTCATTGGGAATTTCAAAAATTTCATGGTATTTATCTATCCATTGTTCAAGAATGAAGTTGGAGGCACTTTGGGGTTTCCATTCATCCAAGAACCATGAAATGGTGAGCAAGCTCATTTCAATGAAAGCTCTGGAGATCTCTCACAGGCAAGGCTTCCCAAAGAGTGGTCAAAATGTCACATGCAGACAGGCCCATTGAGGTCTAAAATGTGAGGTCCATGTGTGTTTTGACTCTTAACTATAGCTGCCAAGTCTTTCAGAATAAAATCATGTGATATCCTGGCTGAGATTCTCAGTGCTCTGTGGAAAGCCACCCAGGGCCCAATCTCAGGTTTCAAGGGTGACTCTCATGCGTGTCCTCCTACAATCCCAACACAATTAATGGCAATACTTCTCTGAGGTCAGTTCCAGAACTCAGTCTCGAAGGAGAATCACACCAGAGTTCAAGCCCATGTGGACCCAGTCATCTCTTCCAACCGCCACACAAATGACCACAATTGAAACCAAAACTTTCCCACATGACCCTCATCTTCTTCCATATAGACACTCATCATAAACTCTTGCTGGAGGTTTCCATTAGGAGCGCAGCCCAAGACAATGTCCAAAATATGCACCCTTGCCCGTCATTTGCCAAAAGTGAGCGTGGCCTTGACACCCTTCCTGTAAACCAGGAGTGATCAAATAGGCCTGCCTTTAATACTGCTCTGCTTCTCCAATTTGAGGCCTACTGACTGTCAGGTATAGATTCTTTATGTGATTTGGCATCATGGGAGAACCCAAGCACTTGTGCAGGAGTTCAAAGAACTCATTTGACCCAGAGGATCCTATTCTCACTTGATGGAGGTCAGGAACCTAACAGAGGAAGGCAGGAAACTTCATGCACAATGACTGATATTTTTACCATTTTTGTTTTCAATACACACATGGGAACTTTCTTTATATCCATCAGGTGCTGAGAATCTAATCCATAGCCTGACCCAGAGCCAAGCAGCTGATTCAGACACATCCCTTTCAAAAGCAATTAAGCAAAGCACCACAGGTGATGCCCATTCATTTGCATTTAAAAACTGTTTACTTCAGGCTTCAAAAAGGAGTGGCCTGAGGTAAGGACCTTCCTGACATTCAGGGCAACAGAAAAATAGGTAAGCAGAAGGCCCAAAACAGTGTTTCTCCACTGAGACTTTCCAGGTCACACTGATATCTGAGTTTCCTGAGATGCTCGCCATTCCATTCAGCTATCCAGTACATGGCCATGTCACAGAGCTTGGAGGTGTTACATATCTTGGACACAAAACCATGAGCCTATTCTGGGTAGTGGCGAAAATTTAGGAAGAAAACAGGAACTTAGGACGATAGTAGGGGTGGCCCATCCATAAGGCAACCTGCAGTCCAGTCATAAATTGGGTAGGATGAATGCTGGAAAACTTTCTTCTAGACAGGACATATCCATTGATGCATTCTCTTTTCTCATGTCTACAACCACGGACACAGTGAGATACACAGATATAGAAACACTCACCTTTTCAAACGACTTTTTAGAAACAGTCCACTCCAAACCAAACAAACCGCCTTTCCTACCTATTCTCAGAACATGAGACAAAACCACAAACTCACACCCACACCCACAAAGGCACTTCCTTCCCCCAATATGTCTGTGATTATCCGGAGTGTCCTCTGTCTGTGGACCATATTGTTACCCCGAACTGGCCTGCCCTGTCTCAGATCTGGTCTCCGTGGCCAAATCTGTGAAGTTGTCAGGAACCAGCGATGACCAACTACCTGCTTTCTTAGGTAATGACCCTCTTCAGAGCTGTCCTGGCATTTGGCCATTCTCACATCAGTAGGTACCAAAAAAAGACTCTCTGCCATTGGTAAAACCAAACATGTGATCCCACTGGGACTGTGACTGGGACTGGCTCTGGATGCCTGGCTTCCTTGATCCCAAGTTCAGAGAGTTCCATCACCAAGTAAGTTAGGTGAAGTCACTTTCTTCATGAAATGAATGAGGTCACTGCCTTGGCAACCACTTTGTCCTAGCAGTTGCTGCCAAGGGTCCCATGAGATGGAGGCTGTTCCTACTTTCTGTGACACTGTCACAAGTTAGAATGGTATATCAACCATATGCACCGGGGAACTTCTCTCCATACAGGCATGCTTTGGTCCATCTTCTCTACATTAAGAAGAGAGAGGCTGATTCAGACACATCCTTTCATCCTGTCCAGGTTCTTTACCATGTCAGAAGACTTTTGCTCTCTTTGGTACTACATAGCTGCCTACAACTTCTCCAAGGATCATTTCTGCATTGACCTTTGAGGTTCTCAGCAGGTGGAAGATCCCCTACATTTCTGTATTGTAAGACCAACTCTGTCCCTGCTCCTCTGTAAAGTTAGATTGAGGGAACAGCATATGGTTAGGGTTAATAACAGGTTCGATTTCGGTTAGGAATCATTCTGCGGGATGAATAATGTTATTGGGAACCTGCGATATTTAAAAGAATATAAAGGTGAAATATAAGTTTGAAAACCCAAATCTATGTAAGTTTTGAAGCCCAGAAGTGTATTGGGCCCTTGGGTAGGATACTTAGCTTTGAATTATGTTCTGCACAGATGTCTCTGATTAATCGCTATACAATGGCATAGGACATTTACCTTGGATGATTGAATGTTGAAGAGAACATGCAGTCAAAAAGGGATAATCGGTAGGATTAGGAAGATAGTCAGAAGGTTTAGAAAGAAGAGTGAGTATAGGATTTGGACCAAAAGTTTTTTAGCAATAGGGTTTCGGGTAGAGAGTGAATGTAAATGTCAGCACATGTGAAGAGTCATTCACAATGATGAACTGGGGAAAATATGTATGAAAGTAAATATCAATTGAGACAAAAGGAAATCAGGCAAAGTATAATGTGAGTTATAGGATTAGACATTTTCAACAGGGTTGAGGTTGAATATATAATCTTAGCAAGAAACAAATATGTAGTCACAAATTGGATTGACATTTGAGAGCCTTAGGCAACCTGGACATGGATGTTATTACTAATCCATGCTCACTTTCCATTTAGGCTTTGGTACAATCATAAGTGTGACCTTTGCATTTTGTGTCCATAATATTACTGTGATAAAATATATATGTAAATCAGGTGACATGAGTATATCTTCCACCATTTCTGGGAGCAATATTTTGAAGACGTATAAATTAGTATTGGGGGTACAAAGAGGTGTACCCTGTTTCTATGAATATACAGATAATGCATGAATAGAACATACTCTGAATAAAACATATACTCATTCCACTATAAATAATGAATTGAATTGATATCTGAAAATATACAGGAAATCAAATATTGATATACAGACATTCATTACAACCAGTTATACATCAATGATAATATTAGTATTAGGATTTTCATGAAGAGTGTGTGAGTTTTGCTTCAAAATTGATTTTGGAAATCGAAAATAATGTGTTTGGAAAGAAGTCTCATGAAAATACCAGTAAAGCAACATGGAGGAATACATGTGTTCAGAAGCAGGAAGTGATTGAAAGTGAAACAAATTCCTATATATTTTTGAAATTTTGGATGAAATATATATACTATGATGTGCATAAACTGAAGAAATAATAATGTCCCATTGTTGAATAAATATGAATGTCAAAATATATATCATGTCCCATAGGAATCTGCTTGCGTTGATGTTAAACTGGGTCAGTTACTGTAGAAATATTAGGATTTGTATACACCATTCACTGAAGTTAGTTGTCAGTAATAGGAAACAAATATGAATTTCAGGTGGATGAATATTTTAGAAAATAATCTTGTGAAAAGTTGATTATAAATCCACATAAATGAATATGAATGAATTTAGGGAGTGTATAATAAGTCACATATATTACATATTTTGAAAAATCTGGAGAGTATATATATATATATATATATATATATATATATATATATATAGAGAGAGAGAGAGAGAGAGAGAGAGACATTAAAAACTAGCAATATATATGCCAATCAAAATTCATCATGAAATATATATCATACACAGATCCAAAAATATTCATTATACTGAACATGGATTTATGTATAATGTTGTTCAACTAGAAAGTTCACCCATAGTTTGAAATTTCAGTTCCAACAGCATTTACGAGGAGTGATCTCTTCTCACAATTTGTATCTGCCAAGTCAAACACCTCACAAGAATGTACGTGTGGTACCAGGTAGAAATCTATATGTGCATATAAAAATACATGTGCTTAATAGGCTACAGAGAAAGGGAGAAAGGAATTCACATATTTGTTAACTTTAAAAACTCATGGAGAACTATTTCAAAAAAAATTTGCAAGATTTATAACTCCTACCCTATATTATGCAAAAGGCAAGTCCTAGTATACACCTTGCCTCCTCTGAACTGCTTGTACTTCTTTTGTGTTTTTTGTTATTTTTCTCCATCATATTAGGATGAGTAGTCAGAGTCTAGTTGGGAATTGGTTAGGGTCAGAGATTCAGTATTTTGAAGGGAAATTGAAAAATGTATCCAATGCCTATGCAAATATGTGCTACCCAAAATCTTCCCACTCTCATCCAGAACAATGCCTTGACATTATCTTTTACCAAAGTAGGACACAGTTAGAGGAGAAGAGTTAGAAAATCTGTGAATACATATCTGGAATGGAATATGCTCAGGAGTTCACAACCTTGGAGGTGGTAGCAGAGTTCAAAAAAGTAAGGCAAAAGGTAAACACTCCTCAAACATGGAGCTCTGCTGGCCGAAAGAATTCTTGAGAAACTGCCTCTGAGGTTGGTCACTTGAAATATATGTTGTTTTCAGGAGATTTAGTTCTTTTGTAGAGAGACCATCAAAGCTGGTTCTGCATATATGTGACCTGTAAGACATGGTTTCTTAGTTTTCATTGAACATGTGGCAGCAGTGCTGAATTCTTTTTTTGTAGCTAAACTGTGGACACTGGGGCTAAGTTTCTCCCTGTTTTAACTGGGAAGACATTTGTTCATCCTCCACTTTTAGTGGTGTTTCTTGCTGCTGCATTGGGAGTTTGGTATTTGCTTCACGAAATAAAGGAGTTCAATTGGGACACATTGCTGGAGGGAGTTTAGTCACGTGTGGTGGGTGAGGGTTTGCAGGAGAATGCAATAACCAGGATTCTATCCCACATAGCTTGCCCCCTTGATCATAGCAACCTGATTCTGAACATTTCCCTGAAACCTCTCCATATAACAAGATGCCTTTACCTATTGGGTCTGTTGGCTGTAACCATATCAGTCACAAGCCATTTGGAAGCCAATGGCAGATCCACGTGGCCCCACCACAGATGTTTTGTCACACATCTGTCCACCACTGCTCTAGGCCCACTAATCAGCAGGCGACAACTAACTGGCGTCTCTGTTCTTCACCATTTTCATGAAACCCTGCCAATCAAGGCACTGTCTGGTATACTATGATCAGCATCAGGACATCCAAAGGGTTTCCAGTGCCACCTCGTCATGGAAATTTCAAAAATTTCATGGTATTTATCTAGCCATTATTCAAGGAAGAAGTTGTAGTCACTGTGGGTTTCAATTCATTCAGGAACCATTAAATGTTAAGGAAGCTCATTTCAATAAAAGCTCTGGAGAACAATCACAGGCAAGGCATCCCAAATAGTGGCCAAAAGGTCACATGAAGCCAGGACCATTGAGGTCTACAATGTGAGGTCCATGTGTGTTTTGACTCTCAACTATGGCTGCCAAGTTTTTCAGAATAAAATCTTGTGATATCCTGGCTGAGATTCTCAGTGTTCTGTGGAAAGCCACCCTTGGCCTAGATCTCAGTTTCAAAGGGCGACTCTCATGCGTGGCCTCCTAACATCCCCACACAATCCATGGCAATACTTCTCTGAGGTCAGTTCTACAACTCAGTCTCTAAGGAGTATTACACCAGAGTACAAGCTGAGGTGGACCCAGTCATCCCTTCCAACTGCCACACAAATGACCAAAATTAAAACCAAAACATTCCCACATTGCCCTCATCTTCTTCCACATAGACCCTCATTATAACCTCTGGCTGGAGATTTCCATAAGGGGTACAGCGCAAGAGAGTGTCCAAAATAAGCTCCCTTGGCCCTCATTTGCCTAAAGTCAGGGTGGCCTGGACACCATACCTGTGAACCAGGAGTGATCAAATAGGCCTGCCATTACAACTGCTCTGCTTCTCCAATTTGAGGCCTACTGACTGTGGGATTTAGATTCTTTATGTGAAGTGAAATCATGAGAAAACCCACGCACCTCTGCATGGCTTTGAAAAACTCATTTGACCCAAAGGATCCCTATACTCACTTGATGATTGTCTGCAACCTAATAGAGGAAGTAGAGAGACATCATCCACAATGACTGAATTTTGACATTTTGGTTTTGGATGCACACATGGGATCTTTCTTTATATCCATCAGGTGCTGAGAATCTAAGCCACATCCTCACACAGGGCCAAGAGGCTGATTCAGACACATCCCTTTCAATGCAATTAAGCAAAGAGCCACAGGTGATGCCCAATCATTTCCATATGAAAACTGTTTTTTTCATGCTTCACAAATGGGTGGCCTGAGGCAAAGACCTTCCTGTCATTCAGTGAAACAGAAAAATAGGTAAGCAAAAGGCACAAAACATGGTTTCTCCACTGAGACTTACCTGGTCACACTGATATCTGAGTTTTCTAAGATGCTCGCCATTACCTTCAGCTATTCAGTACATGGCCATGTGACAGAGCTTGGGGTGGTACCTATCTTGGACACAAAACCATGAGACTATTCTGCAGATTGGTCAGAATTCAGGAAGAAATCTGAAACTTAGGAAGATAGTAGGTGTTGCCCATCGATAAGGCAACCTGCAGTGCAGTCATAAATTGGGCAGGATGAATGCTGGGAAGCTTTCTACTAGACAGGACACATTTATTGATGCATTCTCTTTTCTATTGTCTACAACCACGGACACAGTGTTATACACAGACATAGAAACACTTGCCTTGTCAAACGACTATCTAGAAACAGTCCACTGCAAACCAGACATACCAGCTTTTCTACCTATTCTAAGAAAATGAGAAAAAACCACAAACTCACACCCACAAACACAAAGGCACCTCCTTCCCCAAGTAAGTCTGTGAATATCCAGAGTGTCCTCTGACTGGCGGGCCCTACTATGTTCCCCCGAAATGGCCTGTACTGTGTCAGATCTGGTCTCCTTGGCCAACTCTGTGAAGTTGTTAGGAGCCAGCGGTGAGCCACTACCTAGTTACTAAGGAAAGGCCCGTCTTCAGAGCTCTCCTGGCATTTGGCCATCCTCACATCAGTAGGTACCAAAAAAGACAGAATCTGTCATTAGTAAAACTAAACAAGTGAGCCCACTGGGACTGGGACTGGGACTGGCTCTGGATGCCTGGCTTCCTGGATCCCAAGTTCAGAGAGTTCCATCACCAAAGAAGTAAGGTAGGTCACTTCCTTCAGGAACTGAATAGGTCAATGCCTTGGCAAACACTTTGTCCTAATAGTTGCTTCCAAGGGTCCCATGAGATGGAGGCTGCCCCTACTTCCTGTGACACTGTCACAAGTTAGAATGGCATATCAACCATAGGCACACGGGAACAGCTCTCCACACAGACCTTGTTTGGTCCATCTTCTCTACATTAAGAAGAAAGTGGCTGATTCAGACACACCCCTTCATCCTGACAAGATTGTTTGCCATGGAAGATGACTTTTGCTCTCTCAGGTCCTTCATAGCTGCCTACCTCTTTTCCAGGGATCATGTCTGCATGGACCTTTGAGGTTCTCAGCAGGTGGAAGATCCCCTACATTCCTGTATTGTAAGACCAACTCTGTCCCTGCTCTTCTGTAAAGTTAGATTGAGGAAACAGTGTATGTTTAGGGTCAATAACATGTTGGATTTAGTTTAGGAATCATCCTGCAGAATGAATAATGGTATTTGAAACTGCGATATTTACCAGAATATATATGTGAAATATAAGTGTGAAACCAGAAATCTAGGTAACATTTGAAGCCCAGAAGGGCATTGGACCCTTGATTGTGATACTTAGCATTGAGTTGCATTCTGCACAGAGGTCTCAGATAGATCAATATACAATGGCATAAGACCTTGTACCTTGCTTGATTGAATGTAGAAGAGAACAACCAGTCAAAAAAGGATAGTCGGTCAGATTAGGAAGATAGTCGGTAGGTTTACAAAAAGAATGAGTATAGGATTAGGAACAAAAGTTTATTAGCAATAGGTTATCGATTAGAGTGTGAATGTAAATGTCAGCACATGTGAAGAGTCAGTCACAATGATGAACTGGGGAAAATATGTAGGAAACAGATAGAAATAGAGCCATAATGAAATCAGGCAATGTATAAAGTGAGGGATAGGATTAGACATTTTCAGTAGGGTTGAGTTTGAATACATAATCTTAAGAAGAAACAAATATGTAGTCACCAATAGGATTGACATTTGACAGCATTAGGCAACATGGACATGGATGTTTTTAGTAATCCATGTTTACTTTCCTTTTAGGCTTTGGTACAAACATAAGTGTGACCTTTGCATTTTGTGTTCCGAATATTTCTGTGATTAAATGTATAAGTAGATCAGGTGACATGAGTATTTCTTCCACCATTTCAGGGAGCAATATTTTGAAGACGTATAAATTAGTATTGGGGGTATAAAGAAGTGTACACTGCGTCTATGAATATAGAGATAATGCATGAATAGACCATACTGTGAATAAATAATATAACTCTTTTGACTTTAAATAATGGATTGAATTTTTATCTGAAAATATATAAGAAATCCTATATTGGTATGCAATCATTAATTCCAACCAGTTATATATCTAATGGTAATATCAGAGCTTTAATTTATCATAAAGTTTATGTGAGTTTTGCTTCAAAAGTGATTATGGAAATTGAAAGTCATGTGTCTTGAAAGAAGTCTCATGAAACGACCTGTCAAGAAACATGGAAGAATACATGTGTCCTGAAGCAGGAAGTGATTGAAAGTGAAGCAAATTCCTATAAATTTGCGAACTTGTGGGGAAATCTTAAGAGCCCCTCCCAGCTCTCCCTTGAGCACGATATCCAGACCGAGGGAATTAGGAGTGGCACGGGACTCGTGGTGCAGACCTCCAGGCCACCGCTCCCACCAGTGCTGAAAACTGAAGTCTCTTGCTCCAGCTTCCGGGGGCATGGCTTCCGGAGTGCAAGCAAATTCGCTGGGGGTTCTCAGGCCTAAGCTCTACAAACTTAGGGTCTGAGGGAGACAAACAGGGAGATTGTGCCCAGGCATTCATGAAAACAGGGCTCCTAGGAGCAGCAGACCTGGCATGTATCCAGTATTGTGGTGAGTGTCACAGGTGAGTGGGGCCTGGCTTGAGGAAACACAAAAGAAGGCCCTAGGCACTCAGGATTGGACACCCACCCAGTGTGGGAGGAATAGCTGCTGCACAGTGATTGGTTCCCACCTATTGAAAGGAGAAGCTTGGCCCAGTGGGCACAGCTCTGCCTAATGGAAAAAAAGTTTATTGCAATCTATGACTGCATTTATTATTATTATTATTATTATTATTATTATTATATTAGTTTGTTTTTTTTGTTTTTGTTTTTTTTGTTTTCTTTTATTTTCATTTTTTTGTTGCTGTTCTTTAACTTTTTTAAAATGTTTTAAATTTTTTTTAATTTTTTCTTTTGTTATTATTATTTTTTAAAATTTTAATTTTAATTTTATATTATCATAATCATTTTTTTAAAAAAATCATTTTCTTTCTTTATTTTCTATTTTTTCTATTGTCTTTTCATTTCTTTTCAATTTTCTTATTTCCCATTCCTTGCATTCTACCTGCCTACTCTCATTCTCTTTAGTGACTTTTTCCCTTCCCTTCTAAAATCTTTCCTCCCAAGCATCAAATAAATTTATAAGAGTAAACAGTAACTAAGCAGTCAAACAGAACAAGAAGTAACATGAGCAGCATAAACAAGCAAGGAAGAAAAGGAGTACAAACCACGAAGGACACCCTAAATATTCAGGAGGACCTAGAGTCATCAGAAAAATGGTCATATAAAGAACTCAAGGAATACCTTAGACAGATGGAATGGAAACTTAAACAGGATACGAGACAGAAAATCCAAACAGTAAAAGAAAACATTGAAAATGAATTACATAAACAGATAAAAGAAAAAGTTAAGCATCTTTATCAGAGGATAGAGATTATAAAAAAATCAAACAATAATTCTAGAAATGAAGGAAATGATAAACCAAATTAAGAACTCCATTGAGAGTATCACTAACAGAGTGGAGCAAGTAAAAGCCAAAAGGTCAGATAATGAAGACAAAATATATCATCTTGAAACGAGTCCAGCCAACTCAGAAAGGCTGGCAAAAAAATCACAAGAAAAACATCCAAGAGATTTGGGATAACATAAAAAAAAAACACACTTACGAGTCATCAGGATAGAGGAAGGTACAGAGACTCAAACCAAGGGAATGAGAAAACTGCTGAATGAAATAATTACAGAAAACTTTCCAGAAATAAAAAAGGAAATGGATATACAAATTGTAGATGCATACAGGACAAGAGCACACAAAATCACAGTAGACCAATGCCAAGACACATTGTTATGAAGATATCCAATATACAGAACAAAGAGAAAATAATAAATCTACAAGAGAATGGAGGCAGAATACATTCAGTGGTAAACAAATAAGGTTAACAATGGATATTTCATCACAGACGCTGAAAGCGAGAAGATCCTGGAAAAATGTATATCAAACACTGAAAGACAATGGATGCCAACCAAGAATTATGTATCCAGCATAATTAACCATCAGGTCCAACAACGAAATAAGAATCTTTCATGATAAACAAAAGCTAAAAGAATTTGAAGCCAGAAAACAAGCATTGCAAAGCGTCTTGAGCAAAACACTACACAAGAAAGAAATGAAAAACAACAACCAAAACCATCAGTGGGAAGTACCTTGGTAATGACAGAGGCAGGGTGAAAGCTTGTCATGGAGAAACAAACTAAATTAAAAAAAATATAAATAATCAAACATGGCTGGCATACAAACCATACATCAATAGTAACTCTGAATGTAAATGGCTTAAAGTCTCCAATAAAGCGACATAGGCTGGTAACTTGGATTAAATAAACAAATCCAACAATATGTTGCCTCCAGGAGACACATCTGAAATGCAAAGACACACAGGCTGAAGGTGAAAGGTTGGGAGAAAATACACCATGCACACTTATCCTCATAAACAAGCAGGGGTGGACATCCTCATATCGAATAAAATCGACTTCAAGACTAAGTTAATCAAAAGGGATAAGGAAGGACATTATATACTGTTAAAAGGAACCATTCACTAACAAGACATAACAATTATCAATATTTATGCACTAAATAATGGTGCTACGTTGTTCATGAAACAAATTCTCCTCAAGCTCCAGAATGAAATAGACCACAACACAATAATTATGGGTGACTTCAACACACATCTATCATCATTGGACAGATCCTCCAAACAAATGTTGAATAAAGAAAGTATAGAACTCAATATCACAATCAATAACCTACATGTAACTAACATATATAGAATATATCCACCATCATCAAGTGGATATACTTTTTTTCTCAGCAGCACATGGATCCTTCTCAAAAATAGACAATATATGATGCCATAGGGCAACCCTCAGTAAATATAAAGGTGTGGAGATAATACCATGCATTTTATCTGATCATAATGGAATGAAACTGGAAATCAATGATAAAAGAAGGAAGGAAAAATCCTACATCACATGGAAAATGAACAATATGTTACTGAATGATCAGTGGGTTACAGAAGATATAAAGGAGGAAATCAAAAAATTCTTAGAGATACATGAAAATACAGACGCAACATATCGGAATCTATGGGACACAATGAAAGCAGTTTTAAGAGGGAAATTCATTGCCTGGAGGTCATTCCTGAAAAAAAGTAAAACCGAACAAATAAATGAGCTCACACTTTAACTCAAAGCCCTAGTAAAGGAAGAGAAAAACAACAGAAAATGTAGCAGAAGGCAAGAAATAATTAAAATCAGAGCAGAAATCAACGAAATTGAAACAAAAGAAACTATTGAAAAAATTAACAAAACTAAAAGGTGGTTCTTCGAAAAAATATATATGTTCGACAGACCCTTAGCCATGCTAATGAAGAGAAGAAGAGAGAGAACTCAAATTACTAACATATGGGATGAAAAAGGCTATATTACAACAGATGCTTCCGAAATACAGAAGACAATTAGAAATTATTTGGAAAACCTATATTCCAATAAAATAGAATATAGTGAAGACATCAACAAATTTCTTAAGTCATATGATTTGCCCAGACTGAGTCAGGAGGATACACACAATTTAAACAGACCAATGTCAATGGATGAAACAGAAGAAGCAATCAAAAGACTACCAACCAAGAAAAGCCCAGGAACGGATGGCTATACAGCGGAGTTTTACAAAACATTTAAAGAAGATTTAATACCAATACTTTTCAAGTTATTTCAGGATAGAGAAAAAGAGGGAGCTCTGCCAAATTCATTCTATGAGGCCAACATCACGCTGATTCCGAAATCAGAAAAAGACACCTCAAAGAAAGAAAACTACAGACCAATATATCTGATGAACCTACATGCAAAAATCCTCAATAAAATTCTGGCGAATCGAATACAAAGGCACATCAAATAATTAGAAATTATTTTGAAAATCATTATTCCAATAAAATAGAAAATAGTGAAGACATCGATAAATTTCTTAAGTCATATGATTTGCCCAAACTGAGTCAGGAGGATACACACAATTTAAACCGACCAATATCAATGAATGAAATAGAAGAAGCAATCAAAAGACTACCAACCAAGAAAAGCCCAGGAACGGATGGCTATACAGCAGAGTTTTACAAAACCTTTGAAGAAGAATTTATACCAATACTTTTCAAGTTATTTTAGGAAATAGAAAAAGAGGGAGCTCTGCCAAATTCATTTTATGAGGCCAACATCACCCTAATTCCAAAACCAGAAAAAGACAACTCAAAGAAAGAGAACTACAGACCAATATATCTGATTAACCTAGATGCAAAAATCCTCAATAAATATCTGCCTAATCGAATACAAAGGCACATCAAAAAAATTTTTCACCAGGATCAAGTAAGATTCATCCCTGGGATGCAACGATGGTTCAATATACGAAAATCAATAAATGTTACTCATCACATCAATAGACTTAAAGATAAGAACCATATGATCATCTCGATAGATGCAGAAAGCATTTGACCAAGTACAGCATCTCTTTATGTTCAAAACATTAGAAAAATAGGGATAACAGGAACTAACCTCGACATTGTAAAAGCTATCTATGCTAAGTCTCAGGCTAGCATCATTATGAATGGAGAAAAATTGAAGGCATTCCCTCTAAAATCTGGAACAAGACAGGGATGCCCTCTGTCACCAGTTCTATTCAATATAGTTCTCGAAACACTGGCCAGAGCAATTAGACAGACGAAAGAAATCAAAGGCATAAAAATAGGAAAATAAGAACGTAAATTATCACTATTTCCTGGTGACATGATTCTATACATAGAAAACCCAAAGGGGTCTACAAAAAAAACTACTAGAACTAATAAATGAATTCAGCAAAGTGGCAGGATATACAATCAAAACGCATAAATCAAAGGCATTTCTGTATATCAGCGACAAAACTTCTGAAACAGAAATGAGGAAAAACACTCCATTCACAATATCGTCAAAAAAATTAAATACTTGAAAATCAACCTAACAAAAAAGGTGAAAGACTTATACAATGAAAACTACAGAACCCTAAAAAGGGAAGTAGAAGAAGATCTTAGAAGATGGAAAAATATACCCTGTTCCTGGATAGGCAGAACTAACATCATCAAAATGGCGAAATTACCAAAAGTTTTCTATAGGTTTAATGCAATGCCAATCAAAATCCCAAAGGCATTTCTTGTAGAAATAGATAAAGCAATCATGGAATTCATGTGGAAAAATATAAGACCCAGAATAGCAAAAGCAATTCTAGCAGGAAGTGTGAATCAGGCGATATAGCGATACCAGACTTAAAACTATACTACAGAGCAATAGTAACAAAAACAGCATGGCACTGGTACCAAAACAGGCGGGTTGACCAATGGGTACAGAATAGAGGACACAAAGACTAATTCACAAAGCTACAACTATGCTATATTTGATAAAGGAGCTAAAAGCATGCAATAGAGGAAATATAGCATCTTCAACAAATGGTTTTGTATAAAATGGAAATCCATATGCAACAAAATGAAACCGAATCCCCTCCTCTTGCCATGCACAAAAGTTAACTCAAAGTGGATCAAGGAGCTAGATATCAAATAAGAGACTCTGCATCTGATAGAAGAAGAAGTTGGCTCTGATCTACATAATGTGGGGTCGGGCTCCAAATTCCTTAACAGGACACCCATAGCAGAAGAGTTAATAACAACAATCATCAAATGGGACTTACTTAAACTGAAAAGTTTTTTTTCTCAGCAGGATAAAAAATGAGAGAGGTAAATAGGGAGCCTAAATCATGGGAACAAATTTTTACTCCTCACACTTCAGATAGAGCCCTAATATCCAGAGTATACCAAGAACTCAAAAAATTAGACAATAAGATGATAAATAACCCAATCAAAAAATGGGCCATGGACCTGAACCAACACTTCTCAGAGGAGGACATACAATCAATCAGTAAGTACATGAAAAAATGCTCACCATCTCTAGCAGTCAGAGAAATGCAAATTAAAACCACCCTAAGATACCATCCTACTCTAGTAAGATTGGCAGCCATTATGAGGTCAAACAACAACAAGTGCTGGCGAGGATGTGGAGAATAGGGTACTCTTATACATTGCTGGTGGGACTGCAAACTGTTGTGGCAAATTTGAAAAGCAGTATGGAGATTCCTGGGAAAGCTGGGAATGGAACCACCATTTGACCCAGCTATTGCCCTTCTCAGACTATTCCCTGAAGACCTTAAAAGAGCATATTACAGGGATACTGCCACATCGATGTTCATAGCAGCACAATTCAAAATTGCTAGACTGTGGAACCAACCCAGATGCCCTTCAGTAGATGAATGGATAAAAAAAAATGTGGTATTTATACACCATTGAGTATTATGCATCATTAAAAAATGACAAAATCATTGAATTTGCAGGGAAATGGATGGCACTAGAGCAGATTATGCTTAGTGAAGCTAGCCAAACCCTAAAAAACAAATAAAAATGTCTTCTTTGATATAATGAGAGCAACTAACAACAGAGCAGGGAGGAAGAGCAGGAAGAAAAGATCAACATTAAACAGAGACATGAGGTGGGGTGAGGAAAGAGAGAGATAAAGGAAATTGCATGGTAATGGAGGGAGACCCTCATTGTTACACAAAATTACATATAAGAGGTTGTGAGGGGAATGGGAAAATAAACAAAGATATAAATGTATTACAGTAGATGGGGTAGAGAGGGAAGATGGGAGGGGAGCAGGGATAGTAGAGGATAGAAAATGTAGCAGAATACAACAGTTACTAATAGGGCATTATAAAAATGCGGATGTGTAACAGATATGATTCTGCAATCCGTACTTGGGATAAAAATGGGAGTTCATAACCCACTTGAATCTAATGTATGAAATATAATATGTCAAGAGCTTTGTAATGTTTTGAACACCCAATTAAAAAAATAAAATAATAATCTGAAATAAAATAATTAAAAAAAAAACACATGGAGAAATATTTCACTGTCATCCAGAACAATGCCTTGACATTACCCTCGCCCCAAGTAATTCATCATTAGAGGAGAAGAGTTCGAAAATCTGGGAATACATAGCTGGAATTTAATATGCTCAAAAGTTCACAACCTTGGAGGTGGTAGAGTAGTTTACTAAAGTAAGGGACAGGGTAAACACTCCACAAATATGGAGCTCTGCTGGCCTAAAGACTTCTTCAGAAACTGCCTCTGAGGTTGGGCACTTGAAATATATGTTGTTGTCAGGAGGTTTAGATTCCTTTGTAATGAGAACATCAAAGCTGGGTCTGCATCTATGTGACCTGGAGGACATGGTTTCTTATGTTCCAATGAACATGAGTCAGCAGTGCTGAATTCAATCTTTGTAGGTAAACTGTGGTCACTGGGGGCTAAGTGTCTCCCCGTGTGGACTGTGAAGCCATTTGGTCATCCTCCACATTTTGTGGTGTTTATTGCTGCTGCACTGGTAGTTTGGTATTTTCTTCACAAAATACAAGGAGTCCAACTGGGACAAAGTGTTGGAGGGAGTTTCTCAAGTGTGGTGGGTCAGGGTGGCAGGAGAATGCACCCTTCAAGGTTCTATTCCAAATAGCTTGCCTCTTGACCATAGCAACGTGATTCTGAACATTGCCCTGAAACCTCTCCAAATACAAATACGCCTTTACATATAAGGGTCTGCTTGCTGCACCATGTCAGTCACAAGCAATTTGGAAGCCAAAGGAAGATCCACATGGCCCCACCACAGATGATTTATCACACACCTGCCGACTGCAGCTCTATGCCCACTACTCAGCAGGCTCCAAATTACTGGCATCTCTGCTCTACACCATTTTCTTGAAACCCAGTCCATCAGGCACTGTCTAGTATACTCATAGTCAGCAACAGGATATCCAAAGTTTCTCCATTGCCACCTGGTCATGGAAATTTAAAAAAATTTCACCGTATTTATCTAGCCATTTTTCAAGGATGAAGTTGAAGGCACTGTGGGTTTCACTTCATTCAGGAACCATTAAATGGTGAGGATGCTCATTTCAATGAAGGCTCTGGAGAACTCTCATAAGCAAGGCTTCCCAAAGAGTGGCCAATGATGACATGAAGCTAGGCGCATTGAGGTCTACAATGTGAGGTCCATGTGTGTTTTGACTCTCAACTATGGCTGCAAGCCTTTCAGAATAAAATTATGTGATACCCTGGCTGAGATTCCCAGTGCTCTGTGCAAAGCCAACCTGGGCCTAGATCTCAGTTTCCAAGGGCAAATCTCATGCGTGGCCTCCTAAAATCCCAACACAATTCATGGCAATACTTCTCTGAGGTCAGTACCACAACTCAGTATCTAAGGGGAATCACACCAGAGTTCCAGCCCAGGTGGACCCAGTCGTCACTTCCAACTGCCACCCAAATGACCACAATTAAAACCAAAACACTCCCACATGACCCACATCTTCTTCCATATAGACACTCATCATAACTTCTGGCTGGAGGTTTCCATAAGGGGCTCCGCCCAAGCCAGTGTCAAAAATAAGCTCCCTTGCCCCTTAATTTGACTAAACTCAGGGTGGCCTGTACACCCTTCCTGTGAACCACATGTGATCAAATAGGCCTGCCATTAATACTGCTCCGCTTCTCCAATTTGAGGACTACTGACTGTGGGTTTTAGATTCTTTATGTGAACTGGAGTCATGATAAAACCCAAGCACCTATGGGATAGAATCTGCAGGGCGTTGAGGAACTCATTTGACACAAAGGATCCCTATTCTCACTTGATGGAGGTCACAAACCTTACAGAGGAAGACGAGAGACTTCATCCACAATGACTGCTCTTTTTGCCACTTTGGTTTTGGATGTACACATGGAATCTTTCTTTAGATCCATCAGGTGATGAGAAACTAAGCAACAGCCTCACACAGGGCCAATGGTCTGAATGAGACACATCTTTTTCAAAGCCATTAAGCAAAGAGCCACAGGTGATCCATTCATTTCCATTTGAAAACTGTTTTCTTCAGGCTTCACAAAGGGCTGGCCAAAGGCAAAGACCTTCCTGACATTCAGGGCAACAGAACAATAGGTAACCAAAAGGCCCAAAGCAGGGTTTCTCCACTGAGACTTTAATGGTCACAGTGATTTCTGAGTTTTCTGCGATTCTCGCCATTCCCTTCAGCTATCCAGTACATGGCCATGTCACAGAGCTTGGAGGTGGTATATATCTTGCACAAAAACCATGAGCCTATTCTGGAGAGTGGCCAGAATTCAGGAAGAAAAGTGGAACTTAGGAAGATAGCAGGTGTAGCCAATTGATAAGGCAAGCCGCAGTCCATTCATAAATTGTGCAGGATGAATTCTGGGAAGCTTTCTACTAAACAGGACACATCCATTGATCCAATATCTTTTCTAATGTCTACAACCATGGATAACAGTGGGATACACAGACATAGAAACACTCGCCTTGTCAAACGACTTACTAGAAACAGTTCACTCCAAACCAAACAAACTGCCTTCCTTGCCTATTCTCAGAACATGAGACAAAACCACAAACCTACAACCAAACCTACAAAGGCACCTCCTTCCGCCAAGTAGGTCTTTGACTATCTGGAGTGTCCTCTGACTTTTGGGCCATACTATGTTCCCCCGAAATGGCCACTCCTGTCTCAGATTTGGACTCCATGGCCAACTCTATGAAATTGTCAGGAGCCAGCTGTGAGCCACTACCTGCTTTCTCAGGAAAGGCCCCTCTTCAGAGATTTCCTGCCGTTTGGCCATCCTCACATTAGTAGGTACCAAGAGAGACTGACTCTGTCCTTGGTAAATCCAAACAAATGAGACCACTCGGACTGGAACTGGCCCTGGCTTTTGTGCCTGAATTCCTGGATCCCAAGATCAGAGAGTTCCATCACCAAGAAAGTGAGGTGAGGTCACTTCTTTCAGGAACTGAAAAATCTGTGGAAAGCAACCCTGGGCCTAGATCTCAGTTCCAAGGGTGACTCTTATGCGTGGCCTCCTAAAATCCCAACAAAATTCAATGCAATACTTCTCTAAGGTCAGTTCCACAACTCAGTCTCTAAGGGGAATCACACCAGAGTTCAAGCCCAGGTGGACCCAGTCATTTCTTCCAACCGCCACACAAATGACCAAAATTAAAACGAAAACACTCCTACATGGCCCTCATCTTCTTACATATTGTCATTCATCGTAATGTCTGGCTGAAGATTTTCATGAGGGGCGAAGCCCAAGAAAGTGTCCAAAATAAGCTCACTTGGCCCTCATTTGCCTAAAGTCAGGGTGGCCTGGACACCCTTCCTGTGAACCAGGAGTGATCAAATAAGCCTGTCATTAATAATGCTCTGTTTCTCCAATGTGAGGCCTACTGATTTTCAGGTATAGATTCTTTGTGATTTGGAGTCATGCGAAACCACAAGCACCTCTGCAGGGCTTTGAGGAACTCATTTGACCCAAAGAATCCATTTTCTCACTTGACGGAGGTCAGGAACCTAACAGAGGAAGGCAAGAGACTTCATCCACAATGACTGATCTTTTTGCCATTATGGTTTTTGATGCACACATGGGATTATTCTTTAGATCCATCAGGTGCTGAGAATGTAAGTCACAGCCACACACAAGGCCAAGAGGCTAATTCAGCCACATCCCTTTCCAAAGCAATTAAACAAAGAGCCACAGGTGATGCCCATTCATTTCCATTTGAAAATTGTTTTCTTCAGGCTTCACAAAAGGGTGGCCTGAGACAAAGTCTTTCCTGACATTCAGTGCAACAGAACAATAGGTAAGCAAAAGGCCCAAAGCAGGGTTTTTCCACTGAGACGTTCCTGTTCACACTGATATCTGAGTTCTCTGAAAGGCTGGCCATTCTCTTCAGCTATCCAGTACATGGCCATGTCACAGAGCTTGGAGTGGTACATATCTTGGACACAAAACCATGAGCCTATTCTGGAGAGTGGCCAGAATTCAGGAAGAAAACAGGAACTTAGGAAGATAGAAGGTATTGCCTCTCGATAAGACAAGCTGCAGTCCATTCATAAATTGGGCAGGATGAATTATGGGAAGATTTATACTAGACTGGAGGCATTCATTAATGCATTCTCTTTTCTAATGTCTACAACAACGGACACAGTGGGATACACAGACATAGAAACACTCACCTGGTCAAACGACTTACTAAAAACAATCCACTCCAAACCAAACAAACCAACTTTCCTACCTATTCTCAGGACATGGCCTGACCTCTCTCAGATCTGGTTTCCTTGGCCAACTCTGTGAAGTTGTCAAGAAAAAGGGGTGAGCCACTACCTGCTTCTTCTGGAAAGGTCCCTCTTCAGAGCTCTCCTGGCATTTGGCCATCCTCACATCAGTAGGTACCAAGAAAGACTGACCCTGTCCTTGGTAAATCCAAACAAGTGAGCCCACTGGAACTGGGGCTGCCTCCGGGTGCCTGGATTCTTGGATACAAAAGTTCAGAGAGTTCCATCACCAAGGAAATGAGGTATGTCACTTTCTTTGGAACTGAATGAGGTCACTGCCTTGGCGACCACTTTGTCCTAACAGTTGCTTCCAAGTGTCCCATGAGATGGAGGCTGCCCCTACTTCCTGTGACACTTTCACAAGGTAGAATGGTATGTCAACCATAGGCACCCAGCAGCAGCTCTCGACAGAGGCCTGGTTTGGTCCATCTTCTCTACAATAAAAAGAGAGAGGCTGATTCAGACACATCCCTTCATCCTGACCAGGTTGTTTGCCATGGAAGATGACTTTTGCTCTCTCAGGTCCTTCATAGCTGCCTACATCTTCTCCAGGTATCATTTTGAATGGACCTTTGAGGTTCTCAGCAGGTGGAATGTCCCCTACTTTCCTGTATTGTAAGAACGACTCTCTCCCTGCTCTTCTGTAAAATGAGATTGAGGGAACAGTGTATGTTTAGGGTTAATAACAGGTTCGATTTGGGTTAGCAATCATTCTGTGCGATAAATCATGGTATTGGGAACCTGCGATATTTACAAGAATATCGAGGTGAAATATAAGTATGAAAACAGAAATCTAGGTATGATTTGAAACCCAGAAGGGCATTGGGCCCTTAATTGGGATACTTAGTTTTTAATTATATTCTGCAAAGATGTCTCAGACAATTTGATATACAATGGCATAGAACCTTGTACCTTGGATGTTTGAATGTAGAAGAGAACATCCAATCCAAAGGGATAGTCGGTAGGATTAGGAAGATAGTCGGTAGGTTTAGGAAGAAGAATGAGTGTAGGATTGGGACTAAAAATTCTTTAGCTATAGGGTTTCGGTTAGAGAGTGAATGTAAATGTCAGCACATATGAAGAGTCAGTCACTATGATGAAATTGGGAAAATATGTAGAAAAGCAGACATCAATAGAGACATTATGAAATCAGGCAAAGTATTAAGTGAGTGATAGGAGTAGACATTTTCACCAGGGTTGAGTTTGAATATATAAACTTAGGAAGAAACAAATATCTAGTAACTAATAGGATTGACATTTGAGAGCATTAGGCAACCTGGACATGGATGTTTAGTAATCCATGATCTCTTTTCATTTAGTCTTTGGTACAATCATAAGTGTGACCTTTATATTTTTTGTCCAGAATATTACTGTGATAAAATGTATATGTAGATCAGGTGACATGAGTATTTCTACCACCATTTCTGGGAGCAATATATTGAAGACATAAAATTATTATTGGGGATACAAAGAGGTGTACCCTGTGTCCATGAATATAGAGATTAAGCATGAATACACCATACTGTGAATAAATAATATAACTGGTTCCAACTTTAAATAATGGATTGAATTGATATCTGAAAATATACAATAAATCTTATATTGATATACATTCATTCATTCCAACCAGTTATACATCTAATGGTAATATTAGTGTTTTGGTTTATCATGAAGAGTGTGTGAAGTTTGCTTCAAAAGTGATTATGGAAATCAAAAATAATATGTTCGGAAAGAATTCTCATGCAAAGACCAGTCAAGAAATATGGAGGAATACATGTGTTCTGAAGCAGGAAGAGATTGAAAGTGAAACAAATGCCTATAAATTTGCTAAATTGATTATGAAATATATATCCTATGATGTGCATAAACTGATGAAATTGTAATGTACCAGTTTTGAATAAAAATTAACGTAAAAATACACATCATGTCCAATTGGAATCTACTTGCATTGATGTTAAACTTGGTAAGTTACTGTAGAAATATTAGGATTCGCGTGCCTCATTCACCAAAGTTAGTTTCCTTTTTTTTTAATTTTTTTATGGTTGTTCTAAACATTACATATTTCTTGATATATCATATTTCACACTTTGATTCAAGTGGGTTATGAACTCCCATTTTTACCCCGTATACAGATTGCAGAATCACATCAGTTACACATCAATTGATTTACACATTGCCATACTAGTGTCTATTGTTTTCTGCTGCCTTTCCTATCCTCTACTATCCCTCCTCATCTCCCCTCTCTTCCCCTCTTCTGTTTCTACCCCCTCTACTGTAATAAATTTCTCCCTTTTTGTATTATTTTTCCCTTTCCCCTCACATCCTCTTTTATGTAATTTTATATAACCCTGTGGGTCTCCTTCCATTTCCATGCAATTTCTCTTCTCTATCCCTTTCTCTCCCACCTCTCATCCCTATTTAATACTAATCTTCTTCTCATGCTCTTCATCCCTACTCTGTTCGTAGTTACTCTCCTTTTATCAAAGAAGGCATTTGGCATTTGTTTTTTATGGATTGGCTAGCTTCACTTAGCATAATCTGCTCTAATGCCATCTATTTTCCTGCAAATTCTATGATTTTGTCATTTTTTAAAGCAGAGTAATACTCCATTGTGTATAAATGCCACATTTTTTTTATCCATTCTTCTATTGAAGGGCATCTAGGTTGGTTCCAGAGTCTTGCTATTGTGAATTGTGCTGCTATGAACATCAATGTAGCAGTGTCCCTGTAGCATGATCTTTTAAGGTCTTTAGGGAATAGACCGAGAAGAGGAATAGCTGGGTCAAATGGTAGTTCCATTCCCAGCTTTCCAAGAAATCTCCATAATGCTTTACAAATTGGCTGCACCAATTAGCAGTGCCTCCAATAATGTACAAGTGTACCTGTTTCTCCACATCCTCAGCAGCACTTGTTGTTGTTTGACTTATAATGGCTGCCAATCTTACTGGAATGAGATGGTATCTTAGGGTGGTTTTGATTTGCATTTCTCTGACTGCTGGGGATGGTGAGCATTTTTTCATGTACTTGTTTTTTGATTGTATGTCCTTCTCTGAGAAGTGTCTGTTCTGGTTCTTGGCCCATTTGTTTATTGGGTTATTTGTTATCTTATTGTCTATTTTTTTCAGTTCTTTGTATACTCTGAATATTAGGGCTCTATCTGAAGAGTGAGGAGTAAAGATTTGTTCCCAGGATATAGGCTCCCTATTTACCTCTCTTATTGTTCCTTTTGCTGAGAAAAACCTTTTTAGTTTGAGTAAGTCCCATTTGTTGATTGTAGTTATTAACTCTTGTGCTATGGGTGTCCTATTGAGGAATTTGGAGCCCGACCCCACAGTATGTAGATCATAGCCAACTTTTTCTTCTATCAGACGCCATGTCTCTGATTTGATATCAAGCTCCTTGATCCATTTTGAGTTATGTTTTGTGCATGGCGAGAGAAAGGGATTCAGTTTCATTTTGTTACATATGGATTCCAAGTTTTCCCAGCACCATTTTTTTCAGATGCTATATTCCTTCATTGCATGCTTTTAGCCCCTCCATCAAATATAAGATAGTTGTAGTTTCCTGGCTTGGTTTCTGTGTCCTCTATTCTGAACAATTGGTCCACCCTCCTGTTTTGGTACCAGTACCATGCTATTTTTGTTACTATTGCTCTGTAGTATAGTTTGAAGTCTGGTATCAGTAGGCCGCCTGATTCACACTTCCTGCTTAGTATTGTTTTTTTTATTCTGTGTCTTTTATTTTTCCATATGAATTCCATGATTGCTTTCTCTATTTCTAGAAGAAATGCCGTTTGGATTTTGATTGGCATTGCATTAAACCTATTGAGAACTTTTGGTAATATCACTATTTTGATGATGTTAGTTCTGCCTATCCATGAACAGGATATATTTTTACTTCTTCTAAGATCTTCTTCTATTTCTCTCTTTAGGGTTCTGTGGTTTTCATTGTATAAGACTTTCACATCTTTTGTTAGGTTGATTCCTAATTATTATTATTATTTTTTTAGGATATTGTGTATGGAGTGGTTGTCCTCATTTCCATTTCAGAAGATTTGTCGCTGATATGCAGGAATGCCTTTGATTTATGCATGTTGATTTTATATCCTGCCACTTTTCTGAATTCATTTATTAGCTCCATTAGTTTCTTTGTAGACCCTTTTGGGACTGCTAGATATAGAATCATGTGATCTGCAAAAGTGATAATTTAAGTACTTCTTTTCCAATTTTTATGCCTTTTATTTCTTTCGTCTGTCTAATTGCTCTGGCCAGTGTTTCGAGAACTATGTTGAACAGAAGTGGTGAGAGAGGGCATCCCTGTCTTGTTCCAGATTTTAGAGAGAATGCCTTCAATTTTTCTCCATTCAGAATGATGCTAGCCTGAGGCTTAGCATAGATTGCTTTTACAATATTGAGGTATGTTCCTCTTATCACTAGTTTTTCTAGAGTGTTGAACATAACAGAATGCTGTACTTTATTGAATGCTTTTTTTGCATCTATCGAGATGATCATATGGTTCTTATTTTTAAGTCTATTGATGTGGTGAATAACATTTATTGATTTCCGTATATTGAACCAGCCTTGCATCACATGGATGAATTCTACTTGATCAGGATTCACAATTTTTTTGATATTTTTTTTTGTATCCAATTCGCCAGAATTTTATTGAGGATTTTTTCATGTAGGTTCATTAGAGATATTGGTCTGTAGTTTTCTTTCTTTGAAGTGTCTTTGTCTGCTGTAATAATCAGGGTGATGTTGGCCTCGTAGAATGAATTTGGAAGATCTCCCTCTTTTTCACTTTCTTGAAATACCTTGAAAAATATTGGTATTCGTTCCTCTTTAAAGGTTTTGTTAAACTCTGCTCTATACCTATACGGTCCTGGGCTTTTCTAAGTTGGTAGTGTTTTGATGGTTTCTTCCATTTCCTCAATTGATATTGGTCTGTTTATGTTGCTATATCCTCCTGACTCAATATGGGCAGATCATATGACTTAAGAAATTTATCGATGCCTTCACTGTCTTCTATTTGATTGGAGTATAAGGATTCAAAATAATTTCTGATTATCTTCTGTATTTCTGAAATATCTGTTGTGATATTTCCTTTTTAATCCCTTATTCTAGTAATTTGAGTTCTCTGTCTTCTTCTCTTTGTTATCATTTCTAAGGGTCTGTCAATTTTATTTATTTTTTCAAAGAACCAACTTCTACTTTTGTCAAGTTTTTTCAATTGTTTCTTTTGTTTCAATTTCATTAATTTCAGCTTTGATCTTAATTATTTCTTGCCTTCTACTTCATTTGCTGTTGCTTTCGTCTTCTTTTTCTAGGATTTTGAGATGAAGTATGAGATCATTTATTTGTTGGTTGTTTCTTTTTTTAAGGAATGAACTCCAAGCAATGAATTTTCCTCTTAGAACTGCTTTCAATGTGTCCCATAGATTCCGGTATGTTGTGTCTGCATTTTCATTTATTTCTAAGAATTTTTAAATTTCCTCCTTGATGTCTTCTATAACCCATTGATCACTCAGTAACCTATTGTTCATTCTCCAAGTGATGCATGATTTTTCCTTCCTTCTTTTATCATTGATTTTTAGTTTCATTCCATTATGATCAGATAATATGCATGGTATTAACTGTACTCCTTTATATTGTCTAAGAGTTGCCCTGTGACATAATATATGATCTATTTTTTACAAGGATACATGTGCTGCTGAGAAAAAAGGTAACTGCTTGATGTTGGGTGTTATATTCTACATATCTCAAATAAGTCTAGGTTATTAATTGTGTTATTGAGTTCTATAGTTTCCTTATTCAACTTTTGTTTGGAAGATCTGTCCAGTGGTGAGAGAGGTGTGTTCATGGCTCCCATGATTACTGTATTGTGGTCTATTAGACTATTGAAATTGAGAAGAGTTTCTTTGATGAACATAGCTGCACCATTGTACGGGGCATATATATTAACGATTGCTGTGTCTTGTTGGTGTATGGTTCCCTTGAGCAGTATGTAGTGTCTCTCTTTATCCCTTTTGATTAACTTTGGCTTAAAATCTATTTTATTTGATATGAGTATGGACTCTCCTGCTTGTTTCCGAAGTCCATATAAGTGATATGATTTTTCCCAAACTTTCACCGTCAGTCTATGTATGCATTTTCCTATCAAATGCGTCCCCTCTAGGCAGTATATTGTTGGGTCTTGTTTTTTGTTCAATTCTACTAGCCAGTGTGTCTTCATTGGTGAGTTTAAGCCATTAACATTTAGGGTTATTATTGAGATATGGGTTGTTCTTCCAGCGATATTTGTTTATTTATGTTCCTAAACATGGTTTGTTTTCTTCTTTGATTATCCCCAGCCTTTACTGTACTCCCTCCCGCTGTTGGTTTTCATTGATATTTTCCATTTCCTCTTCCTGTAATATTTTGCCGAGGATGTTTTGAAGAGATGGTTTTCTAGCTGCAAATTCTTTTCACTTTTGTTTATCGTGGAAGGTTTTAATTTCATCTTCCATCCTGAAGCTTACTTTCGCTGGATACACAATTCTTGGTTGGAACCCATTTTCTTTCAGTGTTTGAAATATGTTATTCCTGGATCTTCTAGCTTTCAGAGTCTGTTTTGAAAGATCAGCTGTTATCCTGATTGGTTTACCCCTAAATGTAATCTGCTTCCTTTCTCTTGTAGCTTTTAAAATTCTCTCCTTTTTCTGTTTGTTGGGCATCTTCATTATAATGTGTCTAGTTGTGGCTCTCTTATGATTTTGCACATTCGGCGTTCTGTAGGCTTCTAGGACTTGGGATTCTTTTTTATTTATTAAGTCTGGGAAGTTATCTCGTATTATTTCATTGAATAGGTTGCTCATTCCTTTTGTTTGGACTTCTATACCTTCCTGTATCCCAATGTCTCTTAAGTTTGGCCTCTTTATGTTATCCCATATTTCTTGGATGTTCTGCTCGTGGTTTCTTAGCAGTCTTGCTGAGCTGTCTATGTTCTTTTCAAGTTGAAATACTTTGTCTTCATTGTCTGATATTCTATGTTCTAAGTGTTCTACTCTGCTGGTAGTATTCTCAATTGAGTTTTTAAGTTGGTTTATTGCTTCCTGCAATTCTAGGATTTCTGTTTGTTTGTTTGTACAACCTCTATCTCCCTATATAGTTGATCTTTTGCTTCTTGGATTTGTTTATGTAATTCATTGTCGAAGTGATCTTTAATATCTGATTTTGTTGTCTAATGTCTTCCTTGAGACTCCAGATCATCTAAAGCCTGAGTATCCTGAATTCTTTATCTGACATTCCATCTGATGCAGCTATTACCTCTTCTAAAATTGTGTTTACCTGCATTGCTTGTGGTGCATTCTTTCCTTGTCTTTTCATACTGCTCGCGTTTCTCTCTGCTTGTTGAAATTGTTGTGTTTTTGAAATTTTCCCCCTATATACTTATATTGCTCTTGTATAGTTGAAAAGTCTCCCTTGAAGTAGCGGGGGGCGGCTGTTCTGCTCCTCCAATTGGGGTGATCTATCTACCACGCTGACGGGCTGCTGGGCCTGTTGTGCTGGTTGGTCGCAGGTCTGTCTACAATGCGGGCGCGGGCAGTGGCTCTCCTCTGCCCCTCCTCCATTTGGTGTGACGTGTCTACAACGCCCACGGACCCCTCGGCCTGTTCTGCTGATCCATTGCAGGTCTTCCTACCTTGCAGGTGCGGGCGGCAGCTCTACTCTGCCCTTACTCAAATTGGGATGATGTGTCTACCATGCCGGCAGGACGCTGAGCCTCTTTGCTGGTCGGTCGCAGGTCTGTCTATTTTGTGGGCACGGGCAGTGGATCTGCTCTGCCCCTACTCCAAATGGGGTTATGTGTCTGCCGTGCCCGCAGGCCACTTGGCCTGTTTCGCTGTTCGGTTGCCTACGTTGTGGGCAAGGTTGGTCACTCTGCTCTGCCCCTACTCCAATTGGGGTGATGTGACTACCTCGCCGGCGGGTTGCTGGGCCTGTTCTGGGCATGGGTGGTGGCTCTGCTCTGCCCCTATTCCTATTGGGGTGACCTAACAACCATGCTGGTGGGCCGATGGGCTTGTAATGGGCACGGGAGAAGGCTCTGCTCTGCCACTACTCCAATAGGGGTGCCATGTCTACCACACCGGCGGGTCGTTGGGCCTGTTCTGGGCATAGGCTGTGGCTCTGCTCTGCCCCTACTCCAATTGGGGTGACGTGACTACCAAGCCTGCTGGTCGATGGGCCTGTTCCGGGCACGGGCGGCGGCTCTGCTCTGTCCCTACTCCAATTGGGATGACGTGACTACCACGCCTGCGGGTCGCTGGGCCAGTGCCGGGCGTGAGCGGTGTCTCTGCTCTGTCCCTCTAGCTTGAAGACAAAGTGAGAGAGACTCGGGTGTTTGTGACTCACTTTTTTTACCAGGAGACCAACTGTTTCTCTCACCGCTGGTATCGATGAAGTTATCTCCTCCGCCACTTTGTGATGACTTCAGATCTCTAACATGTTGGTATCCCATGCGAATGGCAGCATTTCGTTCCCTTTGCCGGATGAACAAAGCAATGGGTGAGTCCTGACCGGCCCTCACAAGCCCCGTCTCAATCCTGTTGCCACTGCCTATGAAGGCTCGGTAGGTATTTACCTCCACAGTATTCAGCAAGACCTAGACCGAGAAGCAGTTTCCTCAGGTTCTTTAGCCCTGGGCCTGATCAGTTCCAGGAGCCAGAATTCGGCCGCTCTGGGCTTGGTGTATGTTCTGATAGGAGCAGGCCTGAGTAATTTGTCTCCGAGACACAGGCGAATGACAGCCTGAGATTACCTGTTCTATAGCTGAATGAGCTGCTATCAGTTGAAAACAGGAATGGTGACGTCAGCTCTCCAAGATGGTGGCCCCTGGCTTCCTCTGTGGTCTGACTGGTGTGGAAAACCGAATTGGACCGTGTATTTCCCTGGTCTCAAACCCAGAATTCAGCAATGAGCACAGTGATTGTACAGATGGCAGGAGCCCACAGAATCTGCACCACTGAATATTTGTGTTGCTATCTCATTGCTTCCCAGCACGTGCCACAGACTCTACCCGCAGGGCGATTTGCTGAATAAGCAGCATGATGCTCCATGCAGACAAATCACTCACGTTTGAGCCACGTAGCTGATCCTCGTGAGATGGAAATACTTCCACTAGGTTTAGGACCACCCAAATTTTGCTGGAAATTCGTCATTCTCCTGCACAGTGATGCTGTACATGAGGTTGATGCACTCCTTTCGCTGTCATCATATGATCCCCTGAAGTTAGTTTTCAGTACTAGGAAACAAATATGTATTTCAGGTGGATGAATATTTCTGAGAATAAACTTGTGAAAAGTTGATTATACATCCACATACATAAATATGAATGAATTTAGGGAGTGTATAATCAGACAAATACATTTCATATTTTGAAAAATCTGGAGAGTGAATACATATATATATATATATATATATATATACACACACACACACAGACATTAAAAAGTAGCATTATGTATGCCAATTGAAATTCACCATGAAAAATATATCATCCAGAGATCCAAAAATATTCATTTTCCTTTCATTTTCCTGAACATCAATTTATGTTGTACAACTAGAAAACTGACCCATATGTTGAATTTTCAGTTCCAACAGCGTTTAGTAGGAGTGATCTTTTCTTACAATTTGTATCTGCCAAGTCAGCCACCTCACAAAATGTACGTGTGATACCAGGTATAATTCAATATGTGCATAAAAAATACATGTGCTGAATAGGCTACAGAGAAAGGGAGACAGTTATTCACATATTTGTTAACTTTTAAAACACATGGAGAACTATTTCAATTAAAATTGGCTTGATTTATAACACCTACCATTTATCATACGAAAGGCAAATCCAACTATACACCATGCCTCCTGTGAACCTCTTGTATTTCTATTTTGTCTGGGTTATTTTTCTGCATCATATTAAGATTATAAGTAAAAGTCTAGAAGGGAATTTGTGAGTGTCAGGGATTCAGTATTTCGAATGGAAAATTGGAAAATGTATCCAATGTGTATGCAAATATGTGCTACATAAAAATCTTCCCACTCTCATTCAGAACAATGCCTTGGCATTACCTTCGCCCCATGTAAGACACAATTAGAGGAGAAGAGTTAGAAAATCTGTGAATACATATCTGGAATAGAAAATGCTCAGGAGTTCACAAATTTGGAGGTGGTAGAGGAGTTTCCAAAAGTAAGGGACAGGGTAAACACTCCACAAACATGAAGCTCTGCCGGCCCAACATCTGGAGAAACTACCTCTGAGGTTGGGCACTTGAAATATATTTTGTTGTCAGGAGCATTAGCTTCCTTTGTAGTGAGACCATCAAAGCTGGGTCTGCATCTATGTGACATGGATGACATGGTTTCTTATTTTCCAATGAACATGAGGCAGCAGTGCTGAATTTTCTCTGTGTAGGTAAACTGTGGCCACTGAGGGCAAGTGTCTCCTCATGTGGACTGTGAAGCCATTTGTTCATCCTCCACTCTTCATGGTGTTTCTTGCTGTTGCACTAGGAGTGTGGTATTTGCTTCATGAAATAAAAAGCATTCACCTGGGACACAGTGCTGTAGGGAATTCTGTCAGTTGTGGTGGGTCGGGTTCTTTTGGAGAATGCACCAACCAGGCTTCTATCCCACATAGCTTGCTCCATTGACCATAGCAACCTGATTCTGAACATTGCCCTAAAACCTCTCCATATAACAAGATTCTTTTACATATAAGGGTCTACCGGCTGCAAAATGTCAGTCACAAGATATTTGGATACCAATGGCAGATAAACATGGCAACACCAGAGATTTTTTATCACACACCTGCCCACCACGGCTCTAGGAACACTACTCAGCAGGCTCCAACTTACTGGCATCTCTGTTATACACCATTTTCATGTAAACCAGTCAATAAAGGCATTGTCTTGTATTCTCATGATCAGCTAGAGGACATCCAAAGGTTCTCCTGTGACACCTAGTGTTGGGAATTTCAAAAATTTCATGGTTTTTATCTGGCCAATTTTCAAGGATGAAGTTGGAGGCACTGTGGGTTTCAATTCATTCATTAACCATTAAATGTTGAGTAAGCTCATTTCAATGAAAGCTCTGGAGAACTCTCAGAGGCAAGGCTTCCCAAAGGGTGGCCAAAAGGTCACATGAAGCCAGGCCCATTGAGGTCTACAATGTGAGGTCCATGAGCCTTTGACTCTCAACTATGGCTGCCAAGTCTTTCAGAATAAAATCATGTGATATCCTGGCTGAGATTCCCTTTGCTCTGTGGAAAGCCACCTTGGGCCTAGATATCACTTTCCAAGGGCGACTCTCATGCATGGCCTTCTAAAATCCCAACACAATTCATGGCAATACTTCTCTGAGGTCAATTCCAGATCTCAGTCTCTATGTTGAATCACACAAGAGTTCAAGCCCAGGTGGACCCAGTCTTCTCTTCCTACCGCCATACAAATGTTCACAGCTAAAACCAAAACACCCCAACATGGCCCTCAATTCTTCCATTTAGACACTCATCATAACCTCCGGCTGGAGGTTTCCATGAGGTACACAGCCCACGTCCGTGTCCAAAATAAGCTCCCTTGCCCCTCATTTGCCTAAAATCAGGGTGGCCTGGACTCCCTTCCTGTGAAACAGAAGTGAAAAAATAGGCCTGCCCTTAATACTGCTCTGCTTCTCCAACTTGAGGCCTACTGAGTGTGGCATTTAGATTCTTTATGTGAATTCATTTTTTTTGTTGTTGTTGTACTTTAACGTTTTAAAATGTTTTCATTTTTAAAATATTTTTATTTTATTATTATTATTATTATTTTAAATTTTAATATTCATTTTTTAAATGATCATTATTTTTAAATTTTTTTCTTTCTTTCTTTCTTTTCTATTTTTTTTCTTTTGTCTTATCGTTTCTTTTCAATTTTCTTATTTCCCCTTCCTTTAATTCTACCTGCCTATTCTCATTCTCTTTAGTGACTTCTTCCCTTTCCTTCTAATATCTTTCCTCCCAAGCATCAAATAAATTTATAAGAGTAAACAGTAACTCAGCAGTGAAACAGAGCAAGAAGTAACATGAGCAGCACAAAAAATCAAGGAAGAAAATAAGTACAAACAATGAAGGACAGCCTAAATATTCAGGAGGACCTATAGTCATCAGAAAAATGGTCATATAAAGAACTCAAGGAATACCTTGGACAGATGGAATGGAAACTTAAAGAGGATACGAGACAGCAAATCCAAACAGTGAAAGAACACATTGAAAATGAATTACATAAACAGATAAAAGAAGAAGTTATGAATCTTTATCAGGAGATAGAGATTATAAAAAAATCAAACAATAATTCTAGAAATGAAGGAAACGATAAACCAAATTAAAAAGTCAATTGAGAGTATCACTAACACTGTGGAGCAAGTAGAAGACAGAATGTTCGATAATGAAGACAAAATATATCATCTTGAAATGAATCTAGCCAACACAGAAAGGCTTTAAAAAATCATGAGTAAAACATCCAAGAGATATGGGATAACATAAAAAAACAAATTTATGAGTCATCTGGATAGGTACACAGATTCAAACCAATGAAATGAGTAATCTATTGAATGAAATAATTACAGAAATATTTCCAGAAATACAAAGTAAACGGATATACAAATTGGACATGCTTACAGGACACCGAGCACACAAAATCACAGTAGATCAACACCAAGACACATCGTTATGAAGATATCCAATATACAAAACAAAGAGAAAATATTAAAAGCTCTAAGAGAAAGGAGGCAGATTACATTAAGGGGTAAACCAATAAGGTTGAGAAGGGATTTTTCATCACAGTCGCTGAAAGCGAGAAGATCCTTGAACAACGTATTTCAAACACTGAAAGACAATGAATACTAACCAAAAATTCTGTATCCAGCAAAATTAAGCTTCAGGTATGACAATGAAATAAAAATATTTCATGATAAACAAAAGCTAAAAGAATTTGTAGCCAGAAAAGCAGCATTGCAAAGCATCTTGAGCAAAACAATACACGAAGAAGAAATGAAAATCAACAACCAAAACCATCATTGGGAAGTGCCTCAGTAATGACAGAGGGTGGGGGAAAAGCTAATCATGGAGAAACAAACTAAATTAAAAAAAAAAGATGAATCATCAATTATGGGTGGCAGTACAAACCATATATTAATAGTGACTCTAAATGTTAATGGCTTAAACTCTCCAATAACGCGACATAGGCTGGTAACTTGGATTAAAAACGAATCCAACAATATGTTGCCTCCAGGAGACACATCTGAATGGAAAAGACATACAGGCTGAAGGTGCAGTTTTGGAAAAAATATACCATGCAATGGTCCTCGTAAGCAAGCAGGGGTGGCCATCCTCATATCGAATAAAATCGACTTCAAGACTAATTTAATCAAAAGTGATAAGAAAGGACATTATATACTGTTAAAAGGAACCATTCACCAACAAAACATAAAAATTATCAATATTTATGCACCAAATAATGGTGCTGCAACGTTCAAAAAACAAATTCTCCTCAAGTTCCAGAATGAAATAGAACACAACACAATAATTATGGGAGACTTCAACACACCTTTCTCACCATTGGACAGATCCTCCAAACAAAAGTTGAATAAAGAAAGTATAGAACTCAATATCACAATCAATAACCTACATGTAACTGACATATATAGAATATATCAACCATCATCAAGTGGATATACTTTTTTCTCAGTAGCACGTGGATCCTTCTCAAAAATAGACCATATATTATGCCATAGGGCAACCCTCAGTAAATATAAAGGTGTGGAGATAATACCATGCATTTTATCTGATCATAATGGAATGAAACTGGAAATCAATGATAAAAGAAGGAAGGAAAAATCCTACATCACATGGAAAATGAACAATATGTTACTGAATGATCAGTGGGTTACAGAAGATATAAAGGAGGAAATCAAAAAATTCTTAGAGATACATGAAAATACAGACGCAACATATTGGAATCTATGGAACACAATGAAAGCAGTTTTAAGAGGGAAATTCATTGCCTGGAGGTCATTCCTGAAAAAAAGTAAAACCGAACAAATAAATGAGCTCACATTTTAACTCAAAGCCCTAGAAAAGGAAGAGCAAAACAACAGAAAATGTAGCAGAAGGCAAGAAATAATTAAAATCAGAGCAGAAATCAACGAAATTGAAACAAAAGAAACTATTGAAAAAATTAACAAAACTAAAAGGTGGTTCTTCGAAAAAATATATATGTTCGACAGACCCTTAGCCATGCTAATGAAGAGAAGAAGAGAGAGAACTCAAATTACTAACATATGGGATGAAAAAGGCTATATTACAACAGATGCTTCCGAAATACAGAAGACAATTAGAAATTATTTGGAAAACCTATATTCCAATAAAATAGAATATAGTGAAGACATCAACAAATTTCTTAAGTCATATGATTTGCCCAGACTGAGTCAGGAGGATACACACAATTTAAACAGACCAATGTCAATGGATGAAACAGAAGAAGCAATCAAAAGACTACCAACCAAGAAAAGCCCAGGAACGGATGGCTATACAGCGGAGTTTTACAAAACATTTAAAGAAGATTTAATACCAATACTTTTCAAGTTATTTCAGGATAGAGAAAAAGAGGGAGCTCTGCCAAATTCATTCTATGAGGCCAACATCACGCTGATTCCGAAATCAGAAAAAGACACCTCAAAGAAAGAAAACTACAGACCAATATATCTGATGAACCTACATGCAAAAATCCTCAATAAAATTCTGGCGAATCGAATACAAAGGCACATCAAAAAAATTATGCAACATGATCAAGTAGGATTCATCCCTGGGATGCAACGATGGTTCAATATACGGAAATCAATAAATGTTATTCACCACATCAATAGATTTAAAGATAAGAACCATATGATCATCTCGTTAGAAGCAAAAAAAGCACTTGACAAAGTACAGCATCCCTTTATGTTCAAAACATTAGAAAAACTAGGGATAACAGGAAATTACCTCGACATTGTAAAAGTTATCTATGCAAAGCCTCAGCTAGCATCATTATGAATGCAGAAAAATTGAAGGCATTTCCTCTAAAATCTGGAACAAGACAGGGATACCCTCTCTCACCACTTCTATTCCATATAGTTCTCAAAACACTGGCCAGAGCAATTAGACAGACTAAAGAAATAAAAGGCATAAAAATAGGAAAATAACAACGTAAATTATCACTATTTTCGGGTGACATTATTCTAAACATAGAAGACACAAAAGGGTCTACAAAAACTACTAGAACTAAAAAATGAATGAGCTGCGACCCACCGGCAGGTCAGGCCCAGAAACCTGCGGAGGGGCACTGTTGCCCCACGCACCTGCAAGGTAGGCGGTACCGTGACCACTGACAAAAGAGGCCCAGTGGCCCGTCTGACACATCACCCCGGTTGGAGGAGGGGCAGGGCCGCCACCAGCGCCTGTTAGGTAGACAGACCTGCAAACGACAGACAGAACAGGCCTAGCGGCCAGCGGAGGGGCAGGGCCGCTGCTCACGCCTGCAAGATAGGCGGACCTGTGACCACCGAAAGAACAGGCAGACCGAAAGTACAGGCACAGCGACCTGCCGGCGTGGTAGGCAGATTGCCCCAATTGGAGGAGGGGCAGAACCACCGCCAAAGCCTGCGAGGGAAACTTTGCAACTATACAAGAGCAATATAAGCATATAGGGGGAAAAATCAATAACACAACAGTTTCACCAAGCAGAAAGAAACGCGATCAGTATGAAAAGAAAAGGAAAGAAAGGACCACAAGCAATGCAGGTCAACTCAACTTTAGAAGAGGTAATATCTGCAGCAGATGGAATGTCAGATAAAGAATTCAGGATATACATGCTTCAGATAATCTTGAGTCTCAAGGAAGACATTAGACAGCAAAATCAGACAATGAAAGACCACTTCAACCACTTCGAAAATGAATTACATAAACAAATCCAAGAAGCAAAAGATCAATTATACAGGGAGATCGAGGTTATAAAAAACAAACAAACAGAAATCCTGGAAATGCAGGAAACAATAAACCAACTTAAAAACTCAATTGAGAATACTACCAGCAGAGTAGAACACTTAGAAGATAGAACATCAGACAATGAAGACAAAGTATTTCAACTGGAGAAGAACATAGACAGCTCAGCAAAGCTGTTAAGAAACCATGAGCAGAACATTCAAGAATATGGGATAACATAAAGAGACCAAACTTAAGAGTCATTGGGATACAGGAAGGTATAGAGGTCCAAACAAAAGGAATGAGCAATCTATTCAATGAAATAATACGAGAAAACTTCCCAGACTTGAAGAATGAGACAGAATCCCAAATCCTAGAAGCCTACAGGATGCCGAATGTGCAAAATCATAAGAGATCCACACCTAGACACATTATAATGAAGATGCCCAACATACAGAATAAGGAGAGAATTTTAAAAGCTACAAGAGAAACGAAGCAGATTACATTTAGGGGTAAACCAATCAGGATAACAGCTGATCTTTCAACACAGACTCTGAAACCTAGAAGATCCTGGAATAACATATTTCAAACACTGAAAGAAAATGGGTTCCAACCAAGAATTGTGTATCCAGCAAAATTAAGCTTCAGTATGGAAGATGAAATTAAAACCTTTCACGATAAACAAAAGTGAAAAGAATTTGCAGCTAGAAAACCATCTCTTCAAAAAATCCTTGGCAAAATATTACAGGAAGAGGAAATGGAAAATATCAATGAAAACCAACAGCGGGAGGGAGTACAGTAAAGGCTGGGGATAATCAAAGAGGAAAACAAACCATGTTTAGGAACATAAATAAACAAATATCGCTGGAAGAACAACCCATATCTCAATAATAACCCTAAATGTTAATGGCTTAAACTCACCAATTAAGAGACATAGGCTAGTAGAATGGATCACAAAACAAGACCCAACAATATGCTGCCTTCAGGAGACGCATTTGATAGGAAAAGACATACATAGACTGAAGGTGAAAGGTTGGGAAAAATCATATCACTCATATGGACTTTGGAAACAAGCAGGAGTGTCCATACTCATATCATATAAAATAGATTTCAAGCCAAAGTTAATCAAAAGGGATGAAGAGGGACACTACATACAGCTCAAGGGAACCATACACCAACAAAACATCACAATCATAAATATATATGCCCTAAACAATGGTGCAGCTATGTTCATCAAACAAACTCTTCTCAAGTTCAAGAGTCTAATAGACCACCATACAATAATTATGGGAGACTTCAACACACCTCTCTCACCACTGGATAGATCTTCCAAAGAAAAGTTGAATAAGGAAACTATAGAACTCAATAACATAATTAATAACCTGGACTTAATTGACATATATAGAATATACCACCCAAGATCAAGCAGTTACACTGTTTTCTCAGCAGCACATGGATCCTTCTCAAAAATAGATTTTATATTATGTCACAGGGCAACTCTTAGACAATATAAAGGAGTAGAGATAATACCATGAATCTTATCTGAACATAATGGAATGAAATTGAAAATCAACGATAAAAGAAGTAAGGAAAAATCATGCATCACTTGGAGAATGAAAAATAGGTTACTGAATGATCAATGGGTTATAGAAGACATCAAGGAGGAAATTGAAAAATTCTTAGAGATAAATGAAAACACAGACACAACATGTCGAAATCTATGGGACACATTGAAAGCAGTTCTAAAAGGAAAATTTATTGCTTGGAGTTCAATCCTTAAAAAAAGAAAAAAAACAACAAATAAATGATCTAATACTTCAACTCAAAGTCCTAGAAAAAGAAGAGCAAAACAACGGCAAAAAAGTAGAAGACAAGAAATAATTAAAATCAGAGCTGAAATTAATGAAATCGAAACAAAAGAAACAATTGAAAAAATTGACAAAACTAAAAGTTGGTTGTTTGAAAAAATAAATAAAATTGACAGACCCTCGTCCACGCTAACGAAGAGAAGAAGAGAGAGAACTCAAATTACTAGCATACGGGATGAAAAAGGCAATATCACAACAGACACTTCAGAAATACAGAAGATTATCAGAAATTATTTTGAATCCTTATACTCCAATAAAATAGAAGATAGTGAAGGCATCGATAAATTTCTTAAGTCATATGATTTGCCCAGATTGAGTCAGGAGGATATTGACAACCTAAACAGACCAATATCAATTGAGGAAATAGAAGAAACCATCAAAAGACTACCAACTAAGAAAAGCCCAGGACCGGATGGGTATACAGCAGAGTTTTACAAAACCTTTAAAGAGGAACTAATACCAATACTTTTCAAGCTATTTCAGGAAAATGAAAAAGAGGGAGAACTTCCAAATTCTTTCTAAGAGGCCAACATTGCCCTGATTCCTAAACCAGACAAAGACACTCCAAAGAAAGAAAACTACAGACCAATATCTCTAATGAACCTAGATGCAAAAATCCTCAATAAACTTCTGGCGAACCGGATACAAAAACATATCAAAAAAATTGTGCACCATCATCAGGTAGGATTTATCCATGGGATGCAAGGTTGGTTCAATATACGGAAATCAATTAATGTTATTCACCACATCAATAGGCTTTAAAATAAGAACCATATGATCATCTCGATAGATGCGGAAAAAGCATTCGACAAAGTACAGCATCCCTTTATGTTCAAAACTCTAGAAAAACTAGGGATAACAGGAACATACCTCAATATTGTAAAAGCAATCTATGCTAAGCCTCAGGCTAGCATCATTCTGAATGGAGAAAAACTGAAGGCATTCCCTCTAAAATCTGGAAGAAGACAGGGATGCCCTCTCTCACCACTTCTGTTCAACATAGTTCTCGAATCACTGGCCAGAGCAATTAGATGAAAGAAATTAAAGTCATAAAAATAGGAAAAGAAGAACTCAAATTATCACTATTTGCAGATGACATGATTCTATACCTAGCAGAGCCAAAAGGGTCTACAAAGAAACTATTAGAGCTAATAAATGAATTCAGCAAAGTGGCAGGATATAAAATCAACACGCATAAATCAAAGGCATTCCTGTATATCAGCGACAAATCCTCTGAAATGGAAATGAGGACAAGCACCCCATTCACAATATCCTCAGAAAAAATAAAATACATGGGAATCAACCTAACAAAAGAGGTGTAAGACTTATACATTCAAAACTACAGAACCCTAAACAGAGAATTGAAGAAGATCTTAGAAGATGGAAAAATATACCCTGTTCATGGATAGGTAGAACTAACATCATCAAAATGGCCATATTACCAAAAGTTCTCAATAGGTTTAATGCAATGCCAATCAAAATCCCAATGGCATTTCTTGTAGAAATAGAGAAAGCAATCATGAAATTCATATGGAAAAATAAAAGGCCCAGAATAGCAAAAACATTGCTAAGCAGGAAGTGTGAATCAGGCGGTATAGCTATACCAGACTTCAAACTATACTACAGAGCAATAGTAACAAAAACAGCATGGTACTGGTACCAAAACAGGCGGGTGGACCAATGGTACAGAATAGAGGACACAGAAACCAATCCACAAAACTACAACTATCTTATATTCGATAAAGGGGCTAAAAGCATGCAATGGAAGAAGGCTAGCATCTTCAACAAATGGTGTTGCGAAAACTGGAAATCCATATGCAACAAATTGAAACTGAATCCCTTTCTCTCGCCATGCACAAAAGTTAACTCAAAGTGGATCAAGGAACTTGATATCAAATCAGAGACATGGCGTATGATAGAAGAAAATGTTGGCTATGATCTACATACTGTGGGGTCGGGCTCCAAATTCCTCAATAGGACACCCATAGCACAAGAGTTAATAACTAGAATCAACAAATGGGACTTACTCAAACTAAAAAGTTTTTTCTCATCAAAAGAAACAATAAGAGAGGTAAATATTGAGCCTACATCCTGGGAACAAATCTTTACTCCTCACACTTCAGACAAAGCCCTAATATTCAGAATATACTAAGAACTAAAAAAATTAGACAATGAGATAACAAATAACCCAATCAACACATGGGCCAAGGACCTGAACAGAAATTTCTCAGAGGAGGACATACAATCAATCAACAAGTATATGAAAAAATGCTCACCATCTCTAGCAGTCAGAGAAATGCAAATCAAAACCACCCTAAGATACCATCTCACTCCAGTAAGATTGGAAGCCATTAGGAAGTCAAACAACAACAAGTGCTGGCGAGGATGTGGGGAAAAGGGTACTCTTGTACATTACTGGTGGGACTGCAAATTGGTGCGCCCAATTTGGAAAGCAGTATGGAGATTTCTTGGAAAGCTTGGAATGGAACCACCATTTGATCCAGGTATTCCCCTACTCGGTCTATTCCCTAAAGACCTAAAAAGAGCACACTATAGGGACACTGCTACATCCATGTTCATAGCAGCACAATTCAAAATAGCAAGACTGTGGAACCAACCTAGATGCCCTTCAATAGAAGAATGGATAAAAAAAATGTGGCATTTATACACAATGGAGTATTACTCTGCATTAAGAAATGACAAAATCATAGAATTTGGAGGGAAATGGATGGCATAAGAGCAGGTTATGCTAAGTGAAGCTAGCCAATCCCTTAAAAACAAATGCCAAATGTCTTCTTTGATATAAGGAGAGTAACTAAGAACAGAGTAGGGACGAAGAGCATGAGAAGAAGATTAACATTAAACAGGGATGAGAGGTGGGAGGGAAAGGGAGAGAGAAGGGAAATTGCATGTAAATGGAAGGAGACCCTCAGGGGTATAGAAAATTACATACAAGAGGAAGTGAGGGTAAAGGAGGAAAAATATAAGGGGGAGAAATGAATTACAGTAGAGGGGGTAGAGAGAGAAGAGGGGAGGGGAGGGGGAGGGGGGATAGTAGAGGATAGGAAAGGCAGAAGAATACAACAGTCACCAGAATGGCAATATGTAAATCAATGGTTGTGCAATTGATGTGATTCTGCAATCTGTATATGGGGTAAAAATGGGAGCTCATATCCCATTTGAATCAAAGTGTGAAATATTATATATCAAGAACTATGTAATGTTTTGAACAACCTACAATAAAATTATTTAAAAAAAAACAAAATAAAACAACAACAACAAAAAAAACAGCATGGTACTGGTACCAAAACAGGCGGGTGGACCAATGGTACAGAATGGAGGACACAGAGACTAATCCAAAAAGCTACAACTATCTTATATTTGAAAAAGGAGCTAAAAGCATGCAATGGAGGAAATATAGTATCTTCAACAAATGGTGTTGGGAAAAATGGAAATCCATATGCAACAAAATGATACTGAATTCCTTTCTGTCGCCATGCACAAAAGTTAACTCATAGTGGATCAAGGTGCTAGATATCAAATCAGAGACTCTGTGTCTGATAGAAGAAAAAGTTGGCTCTGATCTACATATTATGGGGTTGGGCTCCAAATTCCTTTATAGGACACCCATAGCACAAGAGTTAATAACAAGAATCAACAAATGGGACTACTTAAACTGAAAAGTTTTTTTCTCAGCAAGAGAAAGAATAAGAGAGGTAAATAAGGAGCATACATTATGGGAACAAATTTTTACTCCTCACACTTCAGATAGAGCCCTAATATCCAGAATATACAAAGAACTCAAAAAAATAGACAATAAGATAACAAATAACCCAATTAAAAAAATGGGTCAAGGACTTGAACAGACACTTCTCAGAGGAGGACATACAATCAATCAACAAGTACATAAAAAATGCTCATCATTTCTAGCAGTCAGAGAAATTCAAATCGAAATCACCCTAAGATACCATCTCACTCCAGTAAATTGGCAGCCATTATGAAGTCAAACAACAAGTGCTGGCAAGGAGGTGGGGTAAAAGATACTCTTGTACATTGCTGGTGGGACTGTAAACTGGTGTGGCCAATTTGGAAAGCAGTATGGAGATTCCTGGGAAAGCTGTGAATGGAACCACAATTTGACTCAGCTATTGCCCTTCTCGGACTATTCCCTGAAGACCTTAAAAGAGAGTAATACAGGGATACTACCACATCGATTTTCATAGCAGTACAATTCACAACTGAAACACTGTGGATCCAACCCAGATGCCCTTCAATAGATGAATGGATAAAAAACATGTGGCATTTATACACTATGAAGTATTACGCAGCACTAACAAATGACAAAATCATAAAATTTGCAGAAAAATGGATGGCACTGGAGAAGATTATGCTTAGTGAAAATAGCCAATCCCTAAAAAATAAATACCAAATGTCTTCTTTGATATAATGAGAGCAACTAAGAACAGAGCAGGGAGCAATAGCAGGAAGAAAAGATTAACTTTAAACAGAGACATGAGGTGGGAGGGTAAGTAAGAGAAAAGGGAAATTGCATGGTAATGGAGGGAGACCCTCATTGTTACACAAAATTACATATCGTTGTGAGTGGAATGGGAAAATAAACATGGAGTGAAATGAATTACAGTAGATGGGGGAAAAAGAGAAGATAGGAAGGGAGGGGAGGGGAGATAGTAGAGTATAGGAAAGGTAGCAGAATACAACAGTAACTAATAGGGCATTATGTAAAAATGTGGATGTGTAACTGATGTGATTCTGTAATCTCTATTTGGGCTAAAAATGGGAGTTCATAAGCCACTTGAATCTAATGTAAGAAATATTATATGTCAAGAGATTTGTAATGTTTTGAGCAACAAATAAAAGAAAAAAAAGTAGCAATATATATGCCAATCGAAATTCATCATGAAATATATATAATCCACAGATCGAAAAATATTCATTTACTGAACATGGATTAATGTATAATGATATTCAACTAGGAAGCTCACCCATAGGTTGAATTTTCAGTTCCAACAGCATTTAGGAGGAGTGATCCTTTAGCACAATTTGCATCTGCCAATTCAGTTACCTCACAAGTATGTACGTGTGGTACCACGTAGAATTCTATATGTGCATATAAAAATACATGTGCTGAATAGGCTACAGAGAAAGGGAGACAGGAATTCACATATTTTTTAATTTTAAAAACACATGTAGAACTATTTCAACAAAAAAAAATTGACTAGATTTATAACTCCTACACTATATAATGCAAAAACCAATTGTAACAATACACCATGCCTCCTCGGAACTGCTTGTATTTCTATTCTGTTTGGGTTATTTTTCACCATCATATTAGAATTATAAGTCAGAGTATAGTAGGGTATGTGTTAGTTTCAGGGCTTCAGTATTTCAAATAGAAAATTGAAAAATGAATCGAATGTGTATGTAAATATGTGTTACACAAAAATCTTTCCACTCACATTCAGAACAATGCCTTGATATTAGCTTGGCCCCAAGTAAGACACAATTAGAGTAGAAAAGTGTGAAAATCTGTGAATACATATCTGGAATGGAATATGCTCGGGAGTTCACAACCTTGGAGGTGGTAGAGGAGTTTCCAAAAGTAAAGAACAGGGTAAACACTCCACAAACATGGAGCTCTGCTGGCCTAAGACTTCTTGGGAAACTGCCTCTGAGGTTGGGCACTTGAAATATATGTTGTTGTCATGAGCTTTAACTTCCTTTGTAGTGAGACCATCAAAGATGGGTCTGCATCTATGTGACCTGGAAGACATGGTTTCTTATATTCCAACGACCATGAGGCAGCAGTGCTGAATTCTCTCTTTGTAGGTAAACTGTGGCCACTGGAGGCTAAGTGTCTCCTCGTGTGGACTCTGAAGACATTTGGTCATCCTCCACTTTTCGTGGTGTTTCTTGCTGCTGCACTGGGAATTTGGTATTTGCTTCACCAAATACAAGGAGTTCTACTAGAATACAGTGCTGGAGGGAGTTCTGTCACGTGTGGTGGGTCAGGGTCTGCAGGAGAATGCACCAACCATGCTTCTATCCAACATAGCTTGCCCCAATAACCATAGTTAACTGATTCTGAACATTGCCCTGAAACCGCTCGATATAAAAAATGCCTTTACATATAAGTGTCTGATTTCTGCACTATGTCAGTCATAATCCATTTGGAAGCCAATGGCCGATCCACATGGGCCCACCATGGTGTTTTATCACACACCTGCCCACCACTGCTCTAGGCCCACTACTCAGCAGGATACTAATTACTGGCATCTCTGTTCTACACCATTTACATAAAACCCAGTAAAACAAGGCATTCTCTGGTATACACATGATCAACCACAGGACTTCCAAAGTTTCTCCAGTGCCACCTGGTCATGGGAATTTCAAAAATTTCATGGTATTTATCTAGCCATTTTTCAAAGATTAAGTTGGAGGCACTGTGGGTTTCAAATCATTCAGGAACCATTAAGTGTTGAGAAAGCTCATTTCAATGAAAGCTTTGGAGAACACTCACAGGCAAGGCTTCTCAAAGAGTTGCCAAAAGGTCACATGAAGCCAGGCAAATTGAGGTCTACAATGTGAGGTCCATGTGTGTTTTGACTCTCAACTATACCTGCCAATCTTTCAGAATAAAATCATGTGATATCCTGCCTGAGATTCCCATTGTTTTGTGGAAAGACACCCTGGGCCTAGATCTCAGTTTTCATGGGTGAGTCTCATGCATGGCCTTCTAAAATCTAAACACGATTCATGGCAATACTTCTCTGAGTTCAGTTCTAGAACTCAGTCTCTAAGGGGAATCACACCAGAGTTCAAGCTCAGGTGGACCCAGTCATTCTTTCCAACCACCACAAAAATGACCACAATTAAAATCAAAACACTCCCACAGGGCCCTCATCTTCTTCCATAAAGACACTCATCATAACCTCTGGCTGGAGATTTCTATGAGGGGCACAGCCTAAGAAAATGTCCAAAATAAGCTCACTTGCCCCTCATTTGCCTAAAATCATGGTGGCCTGGACACTCCTCCTGTGAACCAGGAGTGATCAAATATTCCTGCTTTTAAAGTGTTCTGCTTCTCCAATTTGAGGCCTACTGGCTGTGAGGTATGGATTCTTTAAGTGATTTGGAGTCATGAGAAAACCCAAGCAAATATGGGCTAGCCTCTGCATGGATTTGAAGAACTCATTTAATCCAAAGGATCCCTATTCTCACTTGATGGAGGTCAGGAACCTAAAACAAGAAGGCAAAAAAATTCATCCACAATGACTTCTCTTTTGGCCATTTCGGTTTGGGAAGCACATGGGATTTTTATTCAGATCCATTGGGTGCTGAGAATCTAAGTCACAGCCTCACACAAGGACCAGAGACTGATTCAGACACATCCCATTCCAAAGCAATTAAGCAAAGAGCCACAGGTGAAGCCCATTCATTTCCATATGAAAACAGTTTTCTTCAGGCTTCACAAAGGGTTGGCATGAGGCAAAGACCTTCCTGACATTCAGGGTAATTGAATCAGAAGTAAGCAAATGGCCCAAGAAGGGTTTCTTCACTGAGACTTTACTGGTCACACTGATATCTGAGTTTTCTGAGATGCTCTCAATCTCTTCAGCTATCCAGTACATGGCCATGTCACAGAGCCTTGTGGTGTTACATATCTGGGACACAAAACCATGAGCGTATTCTGTAGAGTGGCCAGAATTCACGAAGAAAAGAGTAACTTAAGAAGACAGTAGGTGTTGCCCATCCATAAGGCAAAGTGAAGTCCATTAATCAATTGGGCAGTATTAATGTGGGGAAGCTTTCTACTAGAGAAAACAAGTCCATTGATGCATTCTCTTTTCTAATGTCTACAACCACAGATACAGTGGGATACACAGACATAGAAACCCTCACCATGTCATAGGACTTACTAGAAACAGTCCACTCCACACCAAAAAAAAAAAACGCCTTTCCTACCTATTCTCAGAACATGAGAAAAAAACCACAAACTCACACCCACAACGGCAAAGCCACCTCCTTCCCCCAAGTAGGTCTGTGACTATCCAGAGTGTCTTCTGACTGGTGGGCCATATTATGTTCCCCCGAAATGGCCTGTCCTGTCTCAGATCTGGTCTCCTTGGCCAACTCTGTGAAGTTGTCAGGAGACAGCGGTGAGCCACTACCTGCTTTCTCAGGGAAGGTACCTCTTCAGAGATCTGCTGGCATTTGGCCATCCTCACATCAGTAGGTACCAAGAAAGACTGACTCTGTTCTTGGAAAAAGCAAACAAGTTAGCCCAATGGGACTAGGACTGGGTCTGGCTCTGGGTGCCTGGCTTCCTGGATCCCAAGTTCAGAGAATTCCATCACCAAGGAAGTGAGAAGAGGTCACTTTCTTCAGGAACTGAAGGAGGTCACTGCCTTGAAAACCACTTTGTCCTAACAGTTGCTTCCAAGGTTCCCATGAGATGAAGGCTGCCCCAACATCCTGTGACACATTCAGAAGTTAGAATGGAATATCAACCTTAGGCACCCGGGAACAGCTCTCCACACAGGCCTGGTTTCTTCCAACTTCTCTACAATAAGAAGAGAGAGGCTGATTTAGACCCATCAATTCATCCTGACCAGGTTGTTTGCCATGGAAGATTTCTATTGCTCTCTCAGGTCCTACATAGCTGCATAAATCTTCTCCAAGGATCATTTCTCCATGGATCTTTGAGGTTCTCAGAAGGTGGAAGATCACCTACATTCCTATATTGTAAGACCAACTCTGCCCTGCTTTTCTGTAAGTTATATTGAGGGAACAGTGTATGTTTAGGGTTAATAACATGTTTGATTTGGGTTATGAATCATTTTGCGAGATGAATAATGGTATTGGCAACCTTCGATATTTACAAGAGTATATAGGTGAAATATAAGTATGAAAGCAGAAAATTAGGAAAGATTTGAAGCCCAGAAGGGAATTGGACCCTTAAGTGGTATTCTTAGCTTTGAGTTATGTGCTGCACAGTTGTCTCAGATAAATCAATATACAATGGCATAGGACCTTGTACCTTGAATGATTGAATGTTGAAGAGAACATCCAGTCAAAAAGCGATATTCAGTACGATGAGGAAGGTACTCGTTAGGTTTAGAATGAAGAGTGAGTATAGGATTTGGACAAAAAGTTTTTTAGCAATAGGGTTTCGGTTAGAGAGTGAGTGTAAATGTCAGCACATGTGAAGAGTCATTCATAATGATGAACTGGGAAAAATATGAGGGAAAGCAGATATCAATAAAGACATTAGGAAATCAAGCAAAGTACAAAGTGAGTGATAGGATTAGACATTTTCAACAGGCTTGAGGTTGAACATATAATCTTAGGAAGAAACAAATATGTAGTCACCAATAGGATTGACATTTGAGAGCATTAGGCAACCTGGACATGTATGTTTTTAGTAATCCATGCTCACTTTCCATTTAGGCTTTGGTACAATTGAAAGTGTGACCTTTGCTTTTTGTGTCCAGAATATTTCTGTGATAAAATGTATATGTATATCACGTGACATGAGTATTTCTTCCACCATTTCCAGGAGCAATATTTTGAGAACATATAAATTTGTATTGGGGTACAGATAGGTATACCCTCTGTCTATGAATATAGCAATAACGCATGAATAGACCATACTGGGAATAAATAATATAACTGGATCCACTTTAAATAATGGATTGAATGGATATCTGAAAATATATAAGAAATGTTATAATGATACACAATCAATCATTCCAACCAGTTATATATCTAATGGTCATCTTAGGGTTATGTTTTATCATGAAGGATGTGTGAGTTTTGCTTAAAAATTGATCATGGAAATCGGAAATAATATATTTGAAAAAAAGTCTCATGAAAAGACCAGTCAACAAACATAGGGAAATACATGTGTTCTGGAGCAAGAAGTGATTGAAAGTGAAACAAATGCCTATAACTTTGTTAAGTAGTGGATGAAATATATATCCTATGATGTGTATAAACTGAAGAAATAGTAATGTACCAGTGTTGAATAATAATTAATGTCAAAATACACATCATGTCCCATAGGAATCTACTTGCATTGATGTTAAACTAGGTCAGTTAATGTAGAAATACTAGGATTTGTTTGCACCTTTCACTGAAGTTAGTTTTCAGTACTAGAGAACAAATATGTATTTCAGGTGGATGAATATTTTTGAGAATAATCTTGTGAAAAGTTGAATATTAATCCACATACATGAACATGAATGAATTTAGGGAGTGTATATAAGACACATATATTTCATATTTTGAAAAATCTAGAGATTTATATATTGTGTGTTTGTGTGTGTGTGTGTATATATATATATACACACACACACAAACACACACAAAGACATTCAAAAGTAGAATTATATATGCCAATCGAATTTCACCATGAAATATATATCATCCACAGATCCAAAAATATTCATTTTACTGAACATGGATTTATGTATAATGTTATTAAACTAGGAAGCTCACCATTAGCTTGAATTTTCAGTTCCAACAGCGTTTAGGTGGAGTGATCTCTTCTCACAATTTGTATCTGCAATGTCAGGCACCTCACAAAAATGTACGTTTGATATCAGGTAGGATTCTATATGTGCATATAAAAATTAATGTGCTGAATAGGTTACAGCAAAAGGGAGATAGGAATTCACATATTTGTTAACTTTAATACACATATAAAACAATTTCAATTAAAAAATGACTAGATTTATAACACCTACCATTTATCTTGCAAAAGGCAAGTCCAATATACACCATGCCTCCTCTGAACTGCTTATATTTCAATTCCGTTTGGGTTATTTTTCTCCATCATATTAGTATTTGTAGTTAGCGTCTAGAAGGGTATGGGTTATTGTCAGGAATTCAGTATTTCAATTGGAAAATTGGAAAGTGAATCCAATGTGTATGCAATTATGTGCTGCACAATATTCTTCCCACTCTCATCCAGAACAATGGCTTGACATTACCTTCGCCCCAAGTAAGACACAATTAGAGAAGAAGAGTTAGAAATTCTGTGAATACATATCTGGAATGGAAAATGCTCAGGAGTTCACAACCTTGGAGGTGGTAGAGGATTTTTCAAATGTAAGGGACAGGGTTGATCACCCAACATGATCTTTCATTAAAATTGTGAGCCATCTTGCCACAAAGCCATGAAAAGATAATTTTTGCTTTAGTATAAATTACTGCAAATTCTGAACCTGCTTAGAATGCCTGACCATGTTTTGAACTCACCCATGCCTGGCTCTCTGACCAGATAACAGCCCATTCTGAAACTTTAATGACACCTCATAAATATTCGCCTTCCCTGGCCAGACAACGACCCTCTCAGAGGCTCTAATGGTCCTCATAATTTCTGATGCTGGGGCCAGAAAAAAAAATGTAAACTACAATTAGTGTGATGCTTGTCAAAGTTCTGTTTTCTGTAACCCTCATTTTCTGTAACTTTCTGGGCTATAAAGCTGGGCTGTAGGAAAGGTGGGGTTGCTGTCTTGTTCCCGCCAGTTTGAGAGGGAGAGGCAGCCCGGCTGCTTGAAATATTAAGCTTGCCTTAATTTGATTTTAATTGGAGTCAGTGGTCTTTTCTTGTGTCCTGGACTAACATTTTGGAGTTCCCCAGCAACATGACCCGACCAGATCACAAAGCCAGACTGCTGGAAATTCTGAAGCTGGCCTATCCTCCAGGACTCCGGCCTGGAGAGCCAAGTTCCAAAACCTTGGAATGAGCCTTCAGTACGTGGATCACTGCAGTGAACCATCGCACTAAAACTATTATCAAGCACCTGGTGGAGGAGGCCTTCATAGGTAAGAGGCGCCTTTATAACATCTGATATCCGGTTAAGGGAGTACTCTTCTGATGACAGAGAGGTGGCCTGGGAAGGCTCACATATACTCCTGTCTGGGACAGTAATAGGAATCCTTCTTTCCTCTGTTCTGTTCTGTAGGGAATACCTCTGAAAGTGTAGAGAGGTGCCGACTGGCATGCAGGAGCTCCTACCCCGGAGATTTAGCAAGACGCTGCATTGCTCCTCTGGTTTTCTGTTTATTTGCTGAGTTTCTGTTTTTTTTTTTGTGTGTGTGTGTGTTTTGTTCTGTGTTCTAAATGTTTTTTATTTGTTTGTTTTTGTGCGTTTTGTTGTGTGATTTCTGTGGTAAAAACTTAAGGATATTGGACTTGAAAATGGGTAATAAATCATGTAAGCCTGACACCCCTTTGGACTGTGTTTTAAAGAAATGTGATGCACTATACCCGCCTTTGTTAAGCAGGATGAGAGAAGCCCCTAGCTGGCTGTCTGGAGCACACCCACGGCAGAGGGCAATGCCTGCTTGGGCCCTAATAACTGAGTATCTCCCAGGTTAACAAGTGAAACTCCTTTAAAACCCCTTGTCCCTCCAGATCAAGAGAGTCACAACTTTGGACAAAGTCCCCTGTTTTTCTCCTTAGTTAGCAAAGCAGTAAACCTCCCTTTTACTTTTTCTCAAACCCTGTCCTTATATTAAATTGGTATTAATTGGCTTCAAGGTCCGGAACCGAAATTTAAGTTACAAATTTTGATACCGCCCCTGACCCTGGAATTTTTGAGAGCTGACTACTGAAATGTTAGGAGATTCAGCGTGCTTGGGGTGGAACCGAACCAGAGGAGCTAATCCTGTAAGTAAAAGACGGGACTGAGGGACTCCCAGCAGCTGCCGAAGTCCTGTTGCTTCAGTGAATTCCCTCCTTCCTTCCCTGCACTGTAAGTATTATGCCACCACTGTCTTCTTAAAAAAGAGAAAAAGAAAAAGGAGACACTAAATGCAGTAAAGTCACCATGGAGACCTTTGATATTGCATTTCAGGTTCCCCCTCTGTGAAAACATCTGATGCCCTTGTGGGGACATATATCGTGCCACTGGTGTAGGAGATTTTTCTCTTTTCTGCTGTTTTAAAGGCTTCTGTCCTGTCAGCCATAGTCTGGAGCTCCTTTGTGTCTGTCTTTTGTCTTTGTTTCTGGCCATTTAAGACATGTGCAATAATGTGTTGATATTATAAATTGTTTCTTGGGAATGATCTTAGCTGAATGTGTGTCTAAAGGATGATGTTTTATTGTAACAATATGGTATCTGAATGGGTTTTTGAAGCATTGCACAATCTTGAAGTTAAAAGTCGGGTTTAGGTAATTTTTTAGTTTATGATTTCAGATAATTCATGCCAGAGAACTTAAATACTTAAAATGGAAAACTAAAGAATTCTACTTCCAAGTTGGCAAGTAACTTCCCAATCATTCAGTCCTTTTTTTGACCAATTTTTAATTGGGTAGCCTGGGAAAATGTCACAGTGTGTATCAGTGCATTAATTTGGACAAGGATAGTAAATCATAGTATGGTATCTGTTGACAAAAAAAGATGTTAAGGTATAAAATTTTGTGAATTGTATCTTAAAATTGTATCATAATTTTCAACATCCTCACCTGAAAATTATGGTTAAAGTGCCTTAGGCCTGAGGTGTCTGCTTAGAATAGCAGTTTTGTCCAGCTCCGTCCAGAACTCAGCCAGGACTTATGTTGAAATGTAAATGAAAGAAGCCTGCAAACTCAGTAGGAGACTGATCTGATGTCTACGTGGGAAAAAAAAGGTATATCGTATTGTATTTACTAATTACTGGCCAGTCATTTTTTCTAGGACTCTCATTTTTTTCCTTAGATTCTGTATTTTTTTTGAGCTCATTATTTTGATCCTACAGAACTAGCTTAATATTTTTCTGATCAGTTCTATATTTGACCAACAGTGGAGTTTTGAAACATTGCAATGGAGATTTCACCTGCGAAAAGCTACAATTCCTTACTATTATTATTTGTGCACACTTTTGTTATGTGTTGTATGTCTATATATCCATATGTTCGTATATCATATATGTGATATACAAATTAACATATATAAGGAGCGATCATTAAAAAAAAGCACTCATAAAAACAAATTTTAAAAAGTGGATTCAAAGATCTTTAATTCACGTGATTTAAATGATTCACTTTAAATTTGGATAAGCAAATAACAATAAATGTCTTTAAATTTAAGCTTACAAGTTTTTCTAGCTGCTCAAAAATCTAATAAAATATTAATGTCTATAAAATGTCTAATATGCCTTGGTTCTAGGACTTTTCCTTTAACAAAGAAATGGTTTACACTGTTCAATACATTTCTCTAATATTTTGATAAATAAGTGAAGTAAATTTGATATGGGATTACTCATTCATGAGTACTTTTGTTAGATATCTGATTGATTTAGTAAGGTCTGTATAAGTTTGTTCTAAAGTCTGTATAAGATTGTAAAAATCAGTCATGTGATAAAGCGACACAAATTTCTTAAAACAAAAGTTTACCCATAACATTGTGTTTATAAAGTTTTATTTTTCTAGAACAAGCAACCATAAAAATTAAACAACTGATTAAATAAGAACTGTTATTTTAGAGCACTCTACTGCCATTTCTTTAAAAGCTAAACTTGGTTAATGTAAAAACATCAGTGTCATTGTGATGCTATTAATGTGCTCATATCTTATAGGTATACAATTCTGAAGGTAGAAAATTTAAAAGAGCATTTCATCAAGCTGGTGTTCTGAAGTTGTATGGTAAAAATATATATATATATATATTGGGGATTTATTTACTTGTTATCAATAAGATATATAAAGTTTTATGTTACTTTTTACATTGGGAAAAAATTTAAATATATTTTTAAGTTAATGAGCGCCTAATCTATGTAAAGGTTAAAAACTTTCAGCCTTTCTTTAATTCATGTTTTAAATGTGATATCATATGATGTTAGCTAATATTCATGTGACCTCAAACAATTTATGTAAACTGTGTAAAATGATATTTAAAAAACAAAGATCAGCTTTAGAACTAAAACACTTAAGATTTATATAGAGCCCTGCCTTACCTGAGATAAGGCTCTGTGTCTCATCTTACAACATGTGAGAATAACTACGAAAGCAGTAGGTCAGATGTTATTTAATTTAAAGTTATGTTTTTCTGTCAAGATTACTAGGATCTCAAAAAGGGGATATAATGTATAACTCAGCCTAAAATTCAGGGTAGCTATTACACGAACTAAGTGTTTTTACTCTTGTTAATTTTATTTTGAATTTCCTTATAAGTTAACTAAAGATTCCCTGTTAGTGTTTTACAAAAGAGTTGCTTTTAGAACACAATATTGGTTAATTTAAGATAATAAGTCATCACCTACAAGACAGACAGAAAAATACAGATCCCAAATAATAAAAAGATAAATAATTTTAAATTATACACATTAAAGCACAGTACTCTTAATATAAGGCTGTTAAAATTTATTTGCTGGATGTTTAAGATTAGGATTTAAAATTTAGTTTAAATGAAAAGGGACAATAAAACAAATATTTGGCTCTTGCCCTCTGAGTCAGTCTGTATCCAGGGAACAGGAGACTTCTCTAAAGAACTTTGCAACTCTGAGCCACATAACCTCCTGATCAGGAAGATTAATGAGACCACTGGAGAACAGAAGGCCAATCAGTGCATTTTCTACGAAGAAGAGAGTCATCAGAGAAGGGAGATATTCCTGATGCTTCCGAGAGAAGCCACATGGTCAAGCAAGACCTGGACTCACCTAGCGCAAATGGCACTAGCAGAACTGAGAAGCTGCTCTCAAGTTTCCCCAGGAATGACTCCCATAAAATCTCAACTGACTGTTAACAATAGATAGAAACAAAAGTCAGTTTTACTGCTTCATCTTAAACTCTTAGCAAAGACAGATAAACCCAAAATACAGCCATTCCTGGGCATTTTAAAAAATAGTAGTTATAATAATATTTTAACGTATACACTTTATGGTAGCCTCCCAAAATAAGTAAGACTGGAGGCTACAAAGAAGGATTCTCAGACAGTAATGCCTGATGAGTATAAAAAGAGACTATCAAGAGGAGGTTCCAGAGGCAGAAGTTTTTTGTTTAAGGCCTACAGATATTCCTATCCTACACAGGTAGGCTTGGTGTTTGCTAGTACGATTATCCAGCCCTGAAAAACAAAATTAAAGGTTTCTCTATTACACACAGAGGTCATACTAGAAAAAGGAATTTGCAAGATCAGATGACATTAAATTATTAAACTGTATCTTATGGGGTGAAACAACTATGACACTAAAAGTTAAGTTGAAAGTCCTGATAACTGGGGATATTGAAGACAGATGAGGGGACATCTATACAGTGACATGTTTCAGCTGCTGCAACATTTATTCAGTACTCATGGTTTTTGTTTCTCTCATAGAAGAACCCATCCCCAGATGACTTTACAAACTGTTCTACCACAACCAGACTTCAAACCGAATTGACTTCTAAAAGGCAACTCATATCCCTCATGCTGTGCCCCCTCATGTCACCCTCTCTCAGCTCAGAAGAAGCCAAAATGAGTGACGACTCTCTTCTTACAACAATGGAGCCAAAAATAGATAGACTTTCATTTTAAGTAATTAATTAAGTCAGGTAAAATCAGGGAGACTGGTTTTGTGTGAGTTCAAAAAATATGGAGACTGTTACGTGAGGTATTAAAATTCCCTCAGTGCTCTTCCCCTACCCTATCAAAGATTTGAAAGGGACACATTAGAAAAGGGGGGAATGATAGACCCAACCTGATCTTTTATTAAAATTTGGATCCATCTTGCCACAAAGCCATGAAAAGAAAATTTTGGCTTAACTATAAATTACACCAAATTCTGAACCTACTTGGAATGCCTGCCGGTGGCCTTGAACTCACCCATGCCTGGCACTTTGACCAGGAACAGCCCTCTATGAAACTTTATTGACACCTCATAAATATTGGCCTTCCCTGGCCAGACAATGACCCTCTCTGAGGTTCTAATGGTTTTCATAAATTCTGATGTTGGGGCCAGCAAAAAAAAAAAAAAAAAAAAAAAAATATATATATATATATATATATATATATATATATATATATATATATATATATATATATCTACGATTAGTGTGATGCTTGTCAGAGTTCTGATATTTGTAACCCCCCTGTAGTGTAAAATTCTGGGTTATAAACCTGGGCTGTAGGAAATTTGGGTGGCTGTCTTGTTCCCACTGTTTTGGGAGGGAGAGGCCACCTGGGCAGTGGAAATTATAAGCTTGCTTTAACTTGATTTTAATTGGAGTCAGTGGTCTTTTCTTGCATCCTGGTCTAATAGGTAAACGCTATCAAACATGCAGCTCTGCCGGCCTAAAGACTTCCTTAGAAACTGCCTCTGAGAATGGGCACTTGACATATATGTTGTTGTCAGGAGCTTTAGCTTTCTTTCTAATGAGACCATCAAAGCTGGATCTGCATCTATGTGACGTGGAGGACATGGTTTCTTATTTTCCAAAGGACATGAGGCAGCAGTGCTGAATTCACTCTTTGTAGGTAAACTGTGGCCACTGAAGGCTAAGTGACTCCCCGTGTGGACTGTGAAGCCATTTGGTCATCCTCCACTTTTCATGGTGTTTCTTGCTGCTGCACTGGGAGTTTGTTATTTGCTTCACAAAATACAAGGAATTCAGCTGGGACACAGTGCTGGAGAGAGTTCTGTCACATGAAATAGATCAGGGTCTGCAGGAGAATGCATCAACCAGACTTCTATCCCACATAGCTTGTCCCCTTGACCATAGCACCTGATTCTGAACATTGTCCTGAAACATCTCCATATAACAAGATGCCTTATATGGAGATTTATCAGACATATAAGTGATTCCTGGCTGCACAATGTCAGCCACAAGCCATTTGGAAGTCAATGTCAGATACACATGGCCCGACCACAGATGTTTTATCACACACCTGCACACCACAGCTCTGGGCCCACTACTCAGCAGGCTCCAACATACTGGCATCTCTGTTCTACATCATTTTCATGAAACCCAGTCAATCAAGGCACTGTCTGGTACACACTTCATCAGTAAGAGGACATTGAAAGGTTCTCCAGTGCCACCTGGTCATGAAAATTTCAAAAATTTCATTGTATTTATCTAGCCATTTTTCAAGGATGAAGTTGGAGAAATTGTGGGTTTCAATTCATTCAGAAACCATTAATGTTTGAGGAAGCACATTTCAAGGAAACTCTGGAGAACTCTCAGAGGCAAGGCTTCCCAAAGAGTGGCCAAAAGGACACATGAAGCCAGGCCCATTGAGGTTTACAATGTGAGGCCCATGTGTGTTTGGACTGTCAACAATGGCTGCCAAGTCTTTCAGAATAAAATAATGTGATGCCCTGGCAGAGATTGACAATGCTCTGTGGAAAGCCACCCTGGACATTGATCTCAGTTTCCAAAGGCAATTCTCATGCGTGGTCTCCTAAAATCCCAACACAATTCATAGCAATACTTCTCTGAGGTCAGTTCCTGAACTCAGTCTGTAAGGGGAATCACACCAGAGTTCAAGCCACGTGGACCTAGTCATCTCTTCCAACCACCACACAAATGACCACAATTAAAACCAAAACACTCCCAAATGGCCCTCATCTTCTTCCACATAGACACTCTTCATAGCCTCTGGCTGGAGGTTTCCATGAGGGGCACAGCCCAAGACAGTTTTCCAAATAAACTCCCTTGCCCCTCATTTGCCTAAAGTCAGGGTGGCCTGGACTCCCTTCCTGTGAACCAATAGTGATCAAATAGTCCTGCTCTTAATACTGCTCTGCTTCTCTAACTTGAGGCCTACTGACTGTCTGGTATAGATTCTTTATGTGAATTGGTGTCATGAGAAAACCCAAGCCCTTATGTGCTAGCCTCTGTAGGGCTTTGAAGAACTGATTTGACACAAAGGATCCCTATTCTCACTTGATGGAGGTCAAGAAGCTTACAGAGGAAGGCGAGAGACTTCGTCCACAATTACTGCTCTTTTGGCCATTTTCATTTTGCATGCAAACTGGGAAACTTTCTTTAGATCCATCAGGTGCTGAGAATCTAAGCCACTGCCTCACATCGGGCAAAGAGGCTTATTCAGCCACATCTCTTTCCAAAGCAATTAAGCAAAGAGCCACAGGTGATGCCCATTCATTTCCATTTGAAAACTCTTTTCTTCTGGCTTCACAAAGGGGTGGCCTGGGGCAAAGATCTTCCTGACATTCAGGACAACAGAACAATAGGTAAGCAAAAGGCCCAATGCAGTGTTTTTCCACTGAGACTTTAATGGTCACACTGATATGTGAGTTTTCTGAGATGCTTCTATTCTCTTCAGCTATCCAGTACATGGCCATGTAACAGATCTTGAAGGTGGTACATATCTTGGAAACCAAACCATGAGGCTATTCTGGAGAGTGGCCAGTATTCAGGAAGAAAACAAGAACTTAGGAAGATAATAGGTGTTGCCCATCCATAAGGCAAGCCTCTCTCCATTCTTTAATTGTGCAGGATGAATGCTGGCAAGCTTTCTACTAGACAGGACACAACCATTGATGCATTCGCTTTTCAAATGTCTACAACCACAGATACAGTGGAATGCACAGACATAGAAACACTCACGTTGTCAAACGACTTTCTAGAAACATTCCAGTCCAAACAAACAAACAGTCTTTCCTACCTATTCTCAGAAAAGAGACAAAACCACAAACTCACACCAACACCCACAACGGCACCTCCTTCCCCCAAGTATGTTGGTGAATATCTTGAGTGTCCTCTGACTGGTGGTCCATACTATGTTCCCCAAAAATGGCCTGTTCTGTCTCAGATCTGGTCTTCTTCACCAACTCTGTGAAGTTGTCAGGAGCCATGGTTGAGCCACTACCTGCTTTCTCAGAAAAGGCTCCTCTTCAGAGGTCTCCTGGCATTTCGCCATTCTCACTTCAGTAGGTACCAACAAAGACTGACTCTGTCCTTGGTAAATCCAAACATTTGAGACCACTGGGACTGGGACTGGGACTGACTCTGGGTGCCTGGCTTCCTGGATCCCAAGTTCAGAGTGTTCCATCACCAAGGAAGTGTGTACTGATATTTGCTTCTAAGGGTCCCAGTAGATGGAGACTGCCCGTACTTCCTGTGACAGTTTCACAAGTTAGAATGGTATATCAACAATAGGCACCCGGGAACAGCTCTTCTCACAGGCCTGGTTTTGTCCATCTTCTCTACATTAAGAAGAGAAAGGCTGATTCAGATACATCTCTTCATCCTGACCCGGTTGTTTAACATTGAAAATGACTTTTGCTCTCTCAGGTCCTTCATAGCTGCCTTCTTCTTCTCCACGTATCATTTCTGCATGGACCTTTGAGGTTCTCATCAGATGGAAGATACCCTACAATCCAGTATTGGAAGATCAACTCTTTCCCTGCTCTTCTGTAAAGTTAGATTGAGCGAACAGTGTATGGTTAGGGTTAACAACATGTTCGATTGGGTTAGGAATAATTCTGCAGGATGAATAATGGTTATGGGAACATGCGATATTTACAAAATATACAGTTGAAATATAAATATGAAAACAGAAATCTAGGTAAGATTTGATGCCCAGAAGGGCATTGTGCCCTTGATTGGGATACTTAGCTTTGAATTAATTTCTGCACAGATGTCTCAGATAAATCAATATACAATAGTATAGGACATTGTACCTTGGATGATTGAATGTCGAAGAGAACATGCAGTCAAAAAGGGATAGTTGGTAGGATTAGAAAGATAGTCGGTAGTTTTAGAAAGATGAGTGAGTATAGGATTTGGACAAAATGGTCTTTAGCAATAGGGTTTCATGTAGAGAGTGAATGTAAATATCAGCACATGTTAAGAGGCAGTCACAATGATGAACTGGGGAAAATATATATCAATAGAGACAATAGGAAATCAGGCAAAGTATAAGGTGAGTAATAGGATTAGACATTTTCAACAGGTTTGAGGTTGAATATATAATCTTAGAAAGAAACAAATATGTAGTCACCAATAGGATCGACATTTGAGAGCAATAGGCAACCTGGACATGGATGATTTTAGTAATCCATGTTCAATTTCCATTTAGGCTTTAGTACAATCAGAAGTGTGACATTTGCTTTTTGTTTCCAGAATATTACTGTGATAAAATGTATATGTAGATCAGGTGACATGAGTATTTCTTTCACCATTTCTAGGAACAGTATTTTGAAGACGTGTAAATTAGTATTTTGAATACAAATAGGTGTACACTGTGTCTATGAATATAGAAATAATGCATGAATAGACCATAATGTAAATAAATAATATAACTGGTTCCAACTTAAATAATGGTTCGAGTTGATATCTGAAAATATACAGGAAACCTTATATTGATATATATCCATTCATTCAAACCAGTTATACATCTAATGGTAATATTAGGGTTATGGTTTATCATGAAGAATGTGTGAGTTTTGCTTCAAAGGTAATTGTGGAAATCGAAAATAATGTGTTTGGAAAGAAGTCTCATGAAAAACCAGTCATGTAACCTGGAGGAATACAAGTGTTCTGAAGCAGGAAGTGATTGAAAGTGAAACAAAAGCCTTTAAATTTGTGAACTTGTGGATGAAATATATATCTTATGATGTGCATAAACTGAGGAAATAGTAATGTACAAGTGTTGAAAAAAAATGAACGTCAAAATACACATCATGTCCCATAGGAATCTACTTGCATTTATATTAACCTGGGTCAATTAGTGTAAAAATATTAGGATATGTATGCACAATTCACTGAACTTAGTTTTCAGTACTAGGAAACAAATACGTATTTCAGGAGGATGAATATGTCTTAGAATAATCTTATGAAAAGTTGATTATAAATACGCACTTAAATATTAATGAATTTAGGGAGTACATAATAAGATACATTTATTTCATATTTTGAAAACTCTGGAAAAAAAATATATATATATACAGACATTAAAATACACACACAGAAATTAAAAAGTATTAATATACAAGCCAAATGAAATTCACCATGAAATATATATCATCCACAGATCTAAAAATATTCATTTTACTGAACATGAATTTATGTATAATGTTGTTCAGCTAGGATACTCACTCATAGGTTGAATTTTCAGTTCCAACAGTGTTTAACAGGAGTGATCTCTTCTTACAATTTGTATCTGCCAAGTCAGCCACCTCACAAGAATGTACGTGTGGTACCAGGTAGGATTCTATATGTGCATATAAAAATATATGTGCTGATTAGGCTACAGAGAAATGGAGACATGAATTCACATATTTGTTAACTTTAAAAACACATGGAGAAGTGTTTCAACAAAAAATTCACTAGATTTAAAACTCCTACCATATATAATGCAAAAGGAACGTCCAAATGTACACCTGGCATCCTCTGAACTGCTTGTATTTCAATTTGGTTTGGTCTATTTTTATCCATCATATTAGGATTTGTAGTCAGAGTCTAGTAGGGAGTGGGTTACTATGAGGGATTAAGTATTTTGAATGAATAATTGGAAAATGAATCCAATGTGTATGCAAATATGTGCTACAAAAAAATCTTCCCACTCTCATCCAGAACAATGCCTTGACATTACCTTCGCCCCAAGTAAGATACAATTAGAGGAGAAGAGTTAGAAAATCTATGAATACATATCTGGAATGGAAAATGCTCGGGAGTTCACAACACTGGAGGTGGTAGAGGAGTTTCCAAAAGTAATGGAGACTGTAAACACTCCACAAACATGGAAGTGTGCAGGCCTCAAGACATCTGGGAAACTGTCTTTGAGATTGTACACTTGAAATATATGTTGTTTTCAGGAGCTTTAGCTTCCTTTGTAGTGAGATCATCAAAGCTGTGTATGCATCTATGTTACATGGAGGACATGGTTTCTTATTTTCCAATGAACATGAGGCAGCAGTGCTGAATTCTCTCTTTGTGGGTAAGCTGTGGCCACTGGGGTCTAAGAATCTTTCCGTGTAGACTGTGAAGCCATTTGGTCATTCTCCAATTTTGTTGTGTTTCTTGTTGCTGCACTGGGAGTTTGGTATTTGCTTCACAAAATACAAGGAGTTCAACTGGAACACAGTGCTGGAGGGAGTTCTGTCACGTGTGGTGGGTAAGGGTCTGATGGAGAATGCACCAATCAGGCTTCTATGCCACATTGCTTGCCCCCTTGACGGTAGCAACTTGATTCTGAACATTGCCCTGAAAACTCTCCATCTAACAAGATGGCTTAATATACAAAAGTCTGCTGGCTGCACCATGTCAATCACAAGCATTTGGAAGCCGAAGTAAGATCCACATGACCCCACCACAGATGTTTTATCACACAACTGCACACCACAGCTCTGGGCCCACTACTCAGCAGGCTCCACCATACTGGCAGCTCTGTTCTACACCATTTTCATGAAACCCAGTCAAGGAAGGCATTGTCTGGTACACTCTTGATCAGCAACAGGACATCCAAAGGTTCTCCAGTGCCACCTGGTCATGGAAATTTCAAAAATTTCATGGTATTTATCTAGAAATTTTTCAAGGATGAAGTTGGAGAAACTGTGGGTTTCAATTCATTCAGGAACCATTAAATTTTTAGGAAGCACATTTCAAGGAAACCTCTGGAGAATTCTCAGAGGCAAGGCTTCCCAAAGTGTGGACAAAAGGCCACATGAAGCCAGGCCCATTGAGGTCTACAATGTGAGGTCCATGTGTGTTTTGACTGTCAACAATGGCTGCCAAGTCTTTCATAATAAAATCATGTGATGTCCTGGCTGAGATTGACAGTGCTTGGTGAATAGCCACCCCAGGCTTAGATCTCAGTTTCCAATGGCGACTCTCATGCATGGCCGCCTAAAATCCCAACACAATTAATGGCAATACTTCTCTGAGGTCAGTTCCAGAACTCAGTCTTTAAGGGGCATCACACCAGAATTCCAGCCCAGGTGGACCCAGGATTCTCTTCCAACCACCAACAAATGACCACAATTAAAACCAAAACACTCCCACATGGCCCTCATCTTCTTCAAGATAGACACTCTGAATAACCTCTGGCTAGAGGTTTCCATGATGGGCGCAGCCCAAGACAGTGTACAAAATAAGCTCCCTTGCCCCTCATTTGCCTAAAGTCAGGGTGGCCTGGACACCCTTCCTGTGAACCAAGAGTGATCAAATAGCCCTTCTTTAATACTGCTCTGCTTCTCCAGTTTGAGGCCAACTGACTGTCTGGTATAGATTCTTTATGTGAATTGGTGTCCTGAGAAAACCCAAGCACCTATTGGCTAGCCTCTGCCGAGCTTTGAAGAACTGGTTTGACCCAACGGATCCCTATTCTCACTTGATGGAGGTCAGGAAGCTTACAGAGGAAGGCGAGAGACTTCATCCACAATGACTGCTCTTTTGGCCATTTTGGTTTTGGATGCACACTTGGAAACTTTCTTTAGATCCATCAGGTGCTGAGAATCTAAGCCACTGCCTCACACAGGGCAAAGAGGCTGATTCAGCCACATCCATTCCCAAAGCAATTAAGCAAAGAGCCACAAGTGACGCCCATCCTTTTCCATTTGAAAATTCATTTCTTCAGGTTTCACACAGGGGTGGCCTGAGGCAAACACCTTCCTGACATTCAGGACAACAGAACAAAAGTCCAAAGTAGTGTTTCTCCACTGAGACTTTAGTGGTTGCACTGATATCTGAGTTTTCTGAGATGCTCTCATTCCCTTCAGCTATCCAGTACATGATCATGTCACAGAGCTTGGAGGTGGTACATATCTTGGAAATAATACCATGAGGCTATTCTGGAGAGTGGCCAGTATTCAGGAAGAAAAGAGGAACTTAGGAAGATAATAGGTGTTGCCCATCCATAAGGCAAGCAGCTCTTGATTCTTTAATTTGGCAAGATGAATGCGGGGAAGCTTTCTACTAGACAGGACACAACCATTGATGCATTCGCTTTTCAAATGTCTACAAAAACAGATTCAGTGGGATACACAGACATAGAAACACTCGCATTGTCAAACGACTTTCTAGAAACATTCCAGTCCAAACAAACAAACCGCCTTTCCTACCTATTCTCAGAACATGAGACAAAACCACAAACTCACACCGACACCCACAATGGAACCTCCTTCCCCCAAGTATGTCTGTGAGTATCCTGAGTTTCCTCTGATTTTTGGGCCATACTATGTTCCACCAAAATGGCCTGTCCTATCTCAGAACTGGTCTTCTTTGCCAACTCTGTGAAGTTGTCAGGAGCCATGGTTGAGCCACTATCTGCTTTCTCAGAAAAGGCCCCTCTTCAGAGCTCTCCTGGCATTTGGCCATTCTCACTTCAGTAGGTACTAAGAAAGACTGACTCTGTCCTTGGTAAATCCAAACAAATGAGACCACTGGAACTGGGACTGGGACTGGCTCTGGGTGCCTGGCTTCCTGGATCCCGAGTTCAGAGAGTTTCATCACCAAGGAAGTGTGATAGGTCACTTCCTTCACGAACTGAATGAGGTCACTGCGTTGGCAACCACTTTGTCCTAACAGTTGCTTCCAAGGGTTCCATGAGATGGAGGCTGCCCATACTTCCTGTGACACTTTCACAAGATAGAATGGTATATCAACCATAGGCACCCGGGAACAGCTCTCCACACAGGCCTGGTTTGGTCGATTTAATCTACATTAAGAAGAGAGAGGCTTTTAGACACATCCCTTCATTTTGACCAGGTTGTTTTACATGGAAGTTGACTTTTGCTCTCTCAGGTCTTTCATAGGTGTCTACATCTTCTTCAGGGATCATTTCTGCATGGAACTTTGAGGTTCTCAGCAGGTGGAAGATCCCCTATATTCCTGTATTGTAAGACCAACAATATCCTTGTTCTTCTGTTAAGTTAGATTGAAGAAATATTGCATGTTTAAGGGTAATAACAGGTTCGATTTGGTTTAGGAATCATTCTGTGGGATGAATTAAGGCATTGGAAACCTGCGATATTTACAAGAATATACTGGTGAAATATAAGTATGAAAACAGAAATATAGGTAATATTTGAAGTCCAGAAGGGCATTGGGTGGCCTGAACACCCTTCCTTTGATTCAGGAGTGATCAAATAGCCCTGCCGCTAATACTGCACTGCTTCTCCAATTTGAGGCTTACTGACTGTCAGGTATAGATTCTTTATATGATTTGGAGACATGAGAAAACCCAAGCACCTATTGTCTCATGCCACAGCAAATGGTTTATTGGGGTCCAGCATGCTGGGGCTCAAAGCTCACTTCAGAGGAGCAAAGAAGAAAGAGCCCCGAGAACAACTTGAGAAGAGATTATATACAATCTTTAGAGAGTGCAGGGACTTTATATACATCATAGCCTCCTTTAGCAAATCAACATATGTGGTAAGCCATTGTTGTAGATTGTGGCCACCATTAGAAGATGGCGCCGGCTTCCACTGTGGCCTGTAGTAAACAACTCCTTTTATGGAGAGATGGCACGCTATCCCTTGCTACCCTATGAGAAAGATCCACGTGGCGGCTTAAGATTGGTATGTGGGAGGCTTTATTATACTGTGCTTGGGCGCTCGGGAGGAGGGGAGTCACTAGAAGATACTTTAATCAAGGCCTGAATAAACTGCTGAAAGAAGATTTCTGAGTTGCGTCTTCCTTGCGGGCAAGGGGTCGCGACAAGTGGTGCCGAGACCCGGGAACCAGAACTTTCAGTAGTCAGGTGTGGTGCACCGGTTAGTCCCAGGTAAGTGGAATCCACGATCAAAGCGGGGATTAGTCCCAGGTAAGTGGGATCCACGATCAAAGCGGGGCAGCTCCTCTGTAAAGCAAGAGAGAGCGTTACATTTTATTGCAGCTGCACTGTGTACTTTCACTTTTGTTTTTTGTGTGTCTTTTGTTGTGTCATGGGTGCCACATCTTCAAGTCCGCTTCTCCTGGTCCTACATGGCCTGTTACGTTCCAAGGGACTAGAAGTGAAACGTAGTACTTTACAGAGATTTTTACACAAGACAGATATTGCTGCACCGTGGTTTGCGTTTTCGGGCAGCCTTACTATACCTAGCTGGGACAAATTAGGGAAAGATCTAGATTTCGCTCGTGAACAAGGTACCTTAGAGGGTGGTGTTATACCACTTTGTAAGTTAGTTAGAGGATGTATAGTAGATAGTAAATGCCAGGAAGCTGTGAGTGAGGGTCAAGCTGTTCTTGAGCAACTACATGAGGAAAAGTCTGAAGGATCACATAGTGAAGTGGCAGAGAGCATTGGGAGTAAGAGTAGTGAGAAGGCAAAAGAGCCTGAAACTAAAAATAGGAGAAGGCTCTACCCAGACTTGGCTGAATTAAAAACGCCTGCGAACACAAGCGGCTCAGAGAGTTCTGAGGACCTTGATATATTCCTACAACAACTAAGCAAGATAAAAATGAAGAAAAAGAAACAAGGGTTACAGGGCACGCAGGCCTACTGTAAAAAGGGGACGGGATCCAATATTGGTCAACAACACTCTGAGGAGGAGGAGGTAGAATATCTCGAAAAAGATATGGTGCCGGTTGCCCCACCCCTTATGTGGGGGGGAGCCAAAATTCCGGGAGATCTTATCATGCGCAAGTTTGGAGGACAGTTAATACAGATATGGGACTTGCATACCCTGTATTTCAGGACAATAACAGGGGAAGATATCATGAGCCTTTAGACTTTAAGATAATTAAAACCTTGGCGGAATCTGTCCGCACTTATGGCGTGGACGCCGCTTTCACCCTTACTCAGGTGGAGGGACTTGCTAGATTTTGTATGACTCCTTCAGATTGGGCTAATCTAGTCTGCGCTTGTGTCTCCCCAGGGAAATTTTGGATTGGAGAGCATTTATGCTAGAGGGTGCAGTAGAGCAAGCTGCTCAAAATCATGCAGCGAGACGCCCTGCCTAGGATAAGGATATGCTTTTGGGACAAGGCAAGTTTGCTAATCAACAAACAGGATACCCCCCCGGAACATTCACGCCTTGTCAAGATCACTCTTGGGAGAAACATCAGGTCTCTAAGGGTTTCTCTCTTTCCCCCTCTCATAAAAGATACTTATATAATTCTTCCAACTGTAATTCCTCTATAGGAACAGGTTGGTCTTGGTTTCAATGGTTAATTTCCAATGAAAAGGGAGCCACAGCTGATATCTCCACTTTGGCTCAATTACGAGGAGTCAAAAGCTGGTTGTTTAATGTTTCTGGTAGTATCCAAGACTCGGATCGAGGTAGGAGACTTGGAAATATTTCACATAACTCACAATTAAGTAATGCTACGTTATCCTCTGCAGCAGTCTGTCTCCAATCTCCGTTCCTTTTTCTTTTGGCTAATGATACATCACAGGGGATGCTTAATTGTTCTAATGTTACCTGTTATTTAACTGAGTGTTGGAATGGCTCTTGGACTGTGGCAGTGATTATGAAAATTCCAACCTTTGTCCCGATCCCAGTTACTGTGGATCCGGAATCTTTTCCTATTGTTGAACTGATTAGAGCCCGTAAAGATTTTGGTATTATGGCAGTTATAGTGACAGCTGTGGCGGTATCTCCTGCTGCAGCAGTTACAGCTGGAGTAGCCATGGCCAGCCAAGTACAAACTGCTGCCACTCTTAATGAGGTTATTCAACAAACATCCACCATACGTAAATCTCAAAGTAGAATTAATCAACACATTTTATCTGGGATTCTGGCTGCTAATCAAAGGATAAATCTGCTTCAAGATCAAGTTGAGAAATTGTCTGATCTAGTATATTTAGGTTGTGTTGATCAACGTGCACATTTATGTATAACCTCTGTCAGATTTAATGATTCCAGGAATGCCTCCCACGTCATCGGGAAATATTTATCCGGAACCTGGTTCATGGAAGCAGAAAACTTACTCCAATCTCAACTAACTCAAATTGCTGTTTTGAATAGTACCCGTGTCGAACCAGTGACTTTGGGTCAATTCACCAGTTGGCTATCTTCTGCCTTTTCCTTCTTTAAGGAGTGGGTGGGAGTGGGCATTTTGGGGGCAATGTGTTGCTTCGGTATTATACTTTGTTTGTGGCTTCTCTGTCGCCTTAAAACTCGCCATACACAGGAGAAGGCTATGATTGTATAGGCTCTTGCGGCCTTGGAAAATGGCATGTCTCCGCAAATCTGGCTTGCGCATCTTAAACAGTGATTTTCTGGGCATGGCCATTGCACCCCAAGTTAATTTCACAGTGCACTGGGATTGGCATGTCCTCTTTCTTATTCTCCCCCAGTACTGAATAGCCCTTGCACTCTGCAGGTCTTGTTACCATTGCACGCAGATGGGTTTTAGGACTGGTCTTTCTTCTCGGCTACAGACTCTTTACTTTCCTCTGGGGCTTAGGGATTGTGTTGCCAACTAAAAATTTGTTATTGTTACCAGGCTACCTGTGTTGCCCTACTTCTCGCCGTCGTCAAGATGCAGGATGCGAGGCAAAGCACTGCACTTGAGTGATCCCTCAACGGACCTCAAGGAAAGCATGTCCTATTGCATGCGGGTTTGACGTCCATGCCCCCGCCCTACGAAAAAAGGCGTCGGCTGATATGGGGTCAGGTCTGGGGAAGGCGTCTCCTTAGGACTGAACCATACATTGCAGCCGCTTCTGCACAGTGGGATAGGACCTCTACTTTTGCCTGCATTGTTTAATAAAATAGAAGGGGGAACTGTGGTAAGCCATTGTTGTAGATTGTGGCCGCCATTAGAAGATGGCGCCGGCTTCCACTGTGGCCTGTAGTAAGCAACTCCTTTTATGGAGAGTTGGCACGCTATCCCTTGCTACCCTATGAGAAAGATCCACGTGGCGGCTTAAGATTGGTACGTGGGAGGCTTTATTAGACTGTGCTTGGGCGCTCGGGAGGAGGGGGGTCACTTGAAGATACTTTAATCAAGGCCTGAATAAACTGCTGAAAGAAGATTCCTGAGTTGCGTCTTCCTTGCGGGCAAGGGGTCGCGACAATCATATACTGTGGGAAAATCAAATAACAACTGTAAAACATGATTAGCACATTCATGTGCGGGAACAGTTCGGGCAGGGGGTGATTGGTCAGCCCTGAGAAGGGATATACATTTAAACTGATTGGTTGAAGCCCTGAGATGTATACGTGCTGACATGCACGGTTTCTGGGAAGGGGTTGTTAAGTAACTAGGTGGTCAGGGAAGATTTCAACACATCTAACGGGCAGTTCCGGGAATTGTCTTCACTGACACAGGAATTTCAGGTTCTGAGCACAGCTTGTAAACTTTACAAAACCTCTTTCTTTACGTTTCAATTTCAATTTCATTAATTCTTTCATTTCTCACTCCTTTTTCTGCCTACTTTTAATCTTAAAAGTAATGAATCATAATTATTGTGGTGTCTCACATTCTATTTCTGCCAGTGAAGTGTATTTCTGTCTGATTACCATGAGTTTTACCTGCCCAATCTGAGCCTGGAGAAAGAAAACTATGTAGTTAAGCAAACGAGGTCCCACAGTTATCAACACCATAAGCATGATCAGGGGTCCAGCTAAGGCTGATAGGAGTGTAGTTAACCAGGGGGACTGGGTATATCATGACTCAAACCACACTTGTTGAATCTCCCTTTCTCTCTGGTGCTCTACAAGGAATTTTCTCAATTTACTCATGGATTATTTTACAACTCCAGTATGGTCAGCATAAAAACAGCATTTTTCTCTCAGTACAGCACAGAGGCCCCCCTCCCTCATGAAATGGAGGTCTAATCCTCGACTGTTCTGTAAAACAACTTTAGAGAGAGAGGTTAAGGATTCCTGCAAAAGTGTGATGGAGGTCTCTAACGTATTCAAGTCTTGATTTATTGCTGTTTCTAATCAGGCCATTTGTGGTGACCCATGGATCATATCAGCTGTTCCTGTACCCACTCCTGCAGCAGCTCCTAGCCCCAATAGGATGGCTAGAGTAAGGGACACTGGCTCCCGGCAAAATCGGGTTGGTTGTCCCCCTAGTAGACCTTCAAAGGATTCTGCATCATGATAGAGCACCCTGGGGAGTATCTGCACCATTATACAATAATGTACAGAGCTGTCAAATACCTGGGCTGAAATGCAAGGAGTTCTGACTGTGTGGAGTTCAGTACCATAAAGGTTCCTTTAATTAGTTCCCAGGGGGAGGAGTCAGCTGTACTCTGGACTGGGGTAGTAGGCAAAGATGGAAACTGCAAAGTATGATATGGTAGAGGGGTTTTGGTAGATCTAGGCATGCGAGGTTGAGGAGGCTTAATTCCTGACTTGAGGGGATTGGGCCCTATTGCTGTGGGATTTTCTTCCTTTTTAAGCTGGATGGTGAACCAGAGACCAAAGTCATAACCAGGGCCATTAATATAGAATCACATTCCCCAAGTATTTCCCATAGGCCATGTTGTTCTGAGGTAGCCCATTCCTTTGGAAGTGAAAGTTATATTGAGGGGGTAACATAGACTATTTTTTTCACAGCAAGTTTTTGACACCACTTGGATAGCGGCACATTTATTGGGATCAATCCAGATGTCATTTCATCCTACCCAAATCATACTGTCTGGGGAGTTTGCGTTTCACAATGTAGGTCCCGTGTGTTCACAACCCCAAGATCTACAATAAAAGTCACTGGGTCCTCCACAGGTTTGGGCCTGTTTGTGACTTCAGAAATCAGCTGGGCACACTTAATACACAAGACTGGCTAGTTTACACCTGAGCTGGGGGAGATGACATCAATAATTCATGGGGTAAGTTGGTCTATGTTGCCCTGGTTTGGGTTTGAGTGGCATCTGTGTGGGGTCCACTATGTCAGAGAGATCCCAGTCAGAGAGGCCTATGGCAAGCTGACAAATATCCGGGTGGAGAGATGGCCACCAAGTCCATAAGGGGGCTGTATATGAAATAGACCACACTACTTGCCCAGTAGGATTTATAAAACTTGCCATTGTTGCTGAACAGGCTGATGGGGATTAGGACTGCTGGTGGTCAGGGGAAGAATCCATAGCCCTACCCACACCACGGACATGCAACTTGAGAGGGTTACCAGTCTGTTCCAGTTTCCAGCCAGAGTCTGGAGAGGGCGCAGGATTGAGATGGGAGGTATGGATCCAGGAAGTGATCCCATCCACTTTCACCACTGTAGGTGTTATAAGCAGCACCTGGTATGGTCCTTTCCAGCAGGGTTCCAAGGGATGACACCTGACACTGTCTCATGTAGACGAAGTCTCCCACTTGATATCAATGTGGAGTTCCCTCGTCTCCAGGATGATAAGCATTGGCCAACTGTTTTCACAGGTATCGCTCGGTGCTGGGTTTGTTCAAGGGCTTTAAGTCTGTCTAGCAAGGGGGTGTTGAAAGAATCATTAATCTCAGAGTTGGGGTTAGGTCCCTTAATGGAGGAGGGGCACCGTAGAGAATTTCATAAGGGGTGAGGTTACACAAAGAGGCGGAGTGGTATTTCTTGCACGAAAAAGTGCATGAGGTAGGAGCATAGTCCAATTTTTTATGCCGGTCTCCAAGATTAATTTCGTTAAGTCTCTTTGATGGTTCTATTCATCTTTTCTATATGTCCTGAGCTCTGGGGTCTATAAGCACAATATAACTTCCAATTAATCCCCAGGGTCCTGGAAAATCCCTGACTTACCTTGGCCATGGATGCCGGTCCATTATCAGACCCTATTACCTTAGGCAGACCGAACCTTGGAAAACTGTCTTCTAGGATCTTTTTGACCACCATCTGAGCTGTTTCTTTCTTCATGGGGAAGGCTTCGACCCATCCTGAAAAAGTATCTACAAAGACTAGGAGATATTTAAGTCCATACCTTGCTGGCATAATTTGAGTAAAGTCCACTTCCCAGAATTGTCCTGGTCTGGTTCCTCGTATGCGCATCCCTGCAGGACTCTTGGATGGGAAAGTATTAACTAATTGGAAGACTTGAAAAGCTCTAGTCACCAGCTCAGCTATTTTTTTCCTCTGTGAGTCAGTCAATAATAAGTCCTTTATTCGGTCCTTTAAGAGTGCTTATAACTTCTTTGAGCCTAAGTGGTTGAGCTGGTGTACATCTTTGACATAAAGGTGAGCTTTTTGAAATTGTAAACTTGGCTCTGTAGGGTCCCAGAGTTCTGTATCTGTCTCCTCAGATGATAAGTTGCCTGAATGTTCCGGGGTGGCCAAGTATCCTGATTTTTGTTCCCCCCGGTGTGAAAAAAGTTAACAGAGTCACTCCGTTTAGGGCTGCCAATTAAGCTTCCTCATCTGCCCTTCTGTTTCCAACTGCCACGGGATTGTTTCTCTTCTGGTGCCCTGGACAGTGCACTATAGCTAGTTCCTTATGGCCCTGCACTGCTGAGCGAAGGTGGAGGATCTCATCTTTATTCTTTATTTCTTTCCCGGCAGAGGTTAATAGCCCCCATTGTTGGTAAATAGTCCCGTGCATATGAACAGTGGCAAATGCATAGTGGCTAACAGTTTATATGGTGGCCCTTTTGCCTGTTGCTAGTTCCAAAGCTTTCATAAGGGCAATCAGTTCTGCTTTTTGGACTGATGTCCCTTCTGGGAGACCCGAGTATCAGATGAAATTAGTTTTGCTAACTGCTGCTGCTCCAGCCCGCTGCTTACCATCTTGGAGGAAGCTGCTGCCATCCGTAAACCATACGACTTCAGGGCGAGGCAGTGGCTGATCCTTCAAGTCTTGTTGTATACTGGTTTCCTTGCCAGTATGTGTTGACACTCATGAGTGACGGGTCCTGATGATTCTTCTGGCAGCAGTGTAGCTGGTTTGAGTGGAGCAGGGGGTCCCAGCGTTATTCTGTCTTTGTCAAGCAAGAGGCTCTGGTAGTGGTTTATTCTGGAGTTTGATAGCCACCTCTCTGGAGGCTAACAGATCATGCTCTCCAGGGCATGGGGGGATATAATGGTTAGCTTCTGTCCCAACGTTAATTAATGAGTATCTTTTATTAGAAGGGCTGCCGCTGCTATAGCACTTAAGCAATGGGGCCACCCGCTAGCCACTGGGTCCAGTTTTTTGGATAAATACGCTACCGGCTTTTTCCAAGGTCCAAAAGACTGAGTGAGCACTCCCCGTGCTATTCCTTTCTTTTCCTCGATGTAGAGAGTGAAGGGTTTTCTACATCTGGGAGTGCTAAGGCCGGAGCAGATAGCAGCATCTTTTTTTGACATTATCAAAAGCTTCTTGGTGCTCAGGGGTCCATTGCAAGTGGCCATCCCCCTTTATCAGCGGGTATAAAGGGGCAGCCAAAGATGTTAACCCAGGAGTCCATAACCTGCAAAAGCTGGCAGTCCCAAGAAACTCTCTGAGATTTCTCTTATTAGATTGGGGCAGTATCTGCACAACAGTTTTTTTTTCTGGGCTCAGGGAGCCATCGTTTGCCACAGCCTGAGAGAATAACCCAGGAAGATTACTTCTTGCTGACAAATTTGGGCCTTTTGGCAGAAGCCTTATATCCAAGCCGAGCAAGCTCGAATAATAGTGCTTGGGTCCCAGACTCATAGGTCTCCTTGGTGTCGGCTGCCAGTAGAAGATCATCCACTATTGGAGTAGGGTGACTTCGGGGTGTGCAGTTTTGAAGTCATTGATGTCTCTGTGGAGGGCTTCATCAAAGAGAGTGGGGGATTTTTTGAACCCCTGTGGGAGTCTAGTCCAGGTTAGTTGGCCAGATGTTCCAGGTTCTGGGTCTATCCACTCTAAAGCTAACAGCAACTGACAGTACTTATGTAGAGGCGAGCAGAAGTAAGCATCTTTTAAGTCCAGCACAGTGTACCATTTCCGCTACGGATTCAGAGTGCTAAGCAAATTATATGGATTGGGTACTGTGGGGTGAATGTCCTGCACTCTGTTGTTGATCTCTCTTAGGTCTTGAACAGGACGGTAGTCCCCAGTTCCTGGCTTTCTTACTGGTACCGGGGGGTGTTCCAGGCTGATTGACAGGGCCTTAGGACCCCAAGAGCCAGGTATTTATGAATATGGGGTCTTATCCCATCCTTAGCTTCTTTGCTTAGAGGATATTGTTTAACACTAATTGGAGACGAAGAGGCTTTTAATTCTACTACTATTGGAGGTTGTTGATGGCTAGACCTAACCCAGCAGTTTCTGCCCAGGCATTAGGATAATCTTTTATCCATTTATGGGGTAGTTTGCCTGTTTGATTAGTCCTATGGGGCGCAAAGAGTTGATGTTCATCTTCTACGGACATAGTCAAAGATGTGACTATGGGAGTTTATACTGAACGCTATAGAACCTCCACTTGGGGACCATTAGGTTTAAAGGTTATTCTAGTCTGGAGTTTGGTAAGCAGATTCCTGCCCATCAATGGGGCCGGGCATTCTGGAATTACTAGGAAACAGTGGTGGACTTTTCCCTTTCCGAGGTCCATGTTCATCTTAGTTGTCCAAGCCCGATATCTACTGCCATTAGCCCCTTGAACTAGGGACCATTTAATTGATAGGGGGGCCAGTGAAGTCTTAAGGGCTGAGTATACTGCTCCTGTAATCACTTCAAAGTTCACTGTGTTCCCCTCAACTTCAAATGTTACTATGAGCTTGGGAAGGGGATCTGAGCCCCGAATTTTCTAGTCCTCTTCTAGAGTCAGCACGGCGGGCTGGCGTGGCTGCTTCTTTTGGGGGCACTCTTTGGCCCAGTGTTCTTTTTTATTACAGTGGGCACATTGATTTGAGGCCAGGGGCAGCCTTTGGCGTGGGCCCAGGTAACCCTTTATGTATCCCTGCTTTTTAACTTCTGGCCTATTTGCTGCTGTGACCCGAACCTTAGGCAATGCTTTACTCTGCCATTTGCTTCTTTCCTCTTTCTTTTGTTCCCTTTCCTTCTCTCTCTCCTCTATTCCCTTTCCTCCTCAGTTTCTCTCTTATAATATGCTTTCTCAGCTTCTCTGACTAAATCTCTTAAGGTCATATCTTATAATCCATCTAGACGTTGTAACTTTCTCTTAATATCTAGGACAGTCTGCTCGATAAAGGCCATTGCAACAGATGCCTTTTGGTCTTCTGCCTGAGGATCAAAAGGAGTATATTTCCTATAGGCTTCCATAATTCTCTCCAGAAACATAGAAGGAGACTCATTAGGCGCTTGGATAATCTCTCTTACCTTGGACAAATTAGTCGGCCCTCTGGCTGCCGCTCAGAGACCCACTACTAGAGAACGGCGATAAGTGGACAGATGCTACCTACATTTAAAGGTGTTGGGGTCGCAGTTGGGTCGGTTCATGGGCCCGTAGGGATGGAGAGGGAGCATCACAGGGGCTTCCGAGTTTTCTATTATCCATCTCCTGCGGGTTTTTTTAGGTGGCCCAGCTTCCTTCAGGGGAGCAGGGGCTGCTGCTGATGCGGGGAAGTCCCCTGCAGGGCTTGGGTCTGGCCCAATTGCCTCTAGCGGCGGAGAGGCTGAGTCAGCGGCGGAAGGATCATCTGGAACATGTTGTGGGTTGGGGAGCGAGGGTAGAGGATAAGGAGAGAGAGGAGTGTCCAGTCTTGTGACTCAGAATGGAGGGAAGAGGGGGAGGAGCAGAATGTTGGAATGATAGGATCGTGGGGCAAGGGGTATATGGCTGTTGATCTGGGTGGCCACGTGGCCCCGGTGAAAGACAATATCTCTGACTTTTTGGATTAGAGGGAAGTGGAAGGATTCTTCTAGGGGCCATCTGACTCCTAGGATGGGCCATTCTGAAGCACAGAGAGTCTGCCAGGTCCGGCATTTTACTGAAAAAGAAAGATTCTTGGTACTTGAGCGGACATCAGTCCAATGATCAAGGTTAAGGGACAGAGGCATGGAAGTGCTTTGTCCCATAATGTCCCATAATGGGAGTTACTCAAACAGGGACAGTGAATACACAAACATGACACAGACAAAGACAAACAGTAAACGTTTAACATGAGTCCAAGACAAAGATTAGAACTGAGTAACTGGCAAAACATGATGGGTTAGACAATAAAGACAGACAGTAAACTCAACATGAGTTCCTGACAATGAACAAAACTGAGTAGCCAGCAAAACCTGATGGGCTGGAAAACCGAATCGTGAAGCAAAAAATAACCGAGTTGAGGAAACTACTAATCCTCTATTTCCCGAGTCCTCTGGAGTGTCCCCCAGGGACGTGGCCTGTGGCTCTGTGACACATCTGTCAGCCACCGTCGCAGAGAGCTAATGTTCTTCACCGACAGCCATTTTGCCAAGCCCTAACCTGAAACCTGAAACCAGAAAGAGGCACCTTACTTACTCTGAAAGGAGTCCGTTGGGGTCTTTTTTTCGTCACTGCTGGATTTCTCAGCTAGGGCCTCCAGATGAAAAGGTGGGCCGAACGTCGGAGGAAAAGACCACCAAGATAATTTCTCATGAAACAGCAAAGGGTTTATTGGGGGTCCAGCATGCTGGGGCTCAGAGCTCACTTCAGAGGAGCAAGGAACAAAGAGCCCTGAGAACAACATGAGCAGATTTTATATACATTCTTTAGAGAGGGCAGGGACTTAACGTACATCATAGCTTCCTTTAGCAAATCACCGTATACCGTGGAAAAATCAAATAACAACTCTAAAACATGATTTGCACATTCATTGGTGGGAATAGTTCAGGCAGGGTGTTATTGGTTAGCCCTGAGAAGGGGTATACATTTAAAATGATTGGTTGAAGCCCTGAGATGTATATGTGCTGAGCTGCACGGTTTTTGAGAAGAGGTTGTTAAGTAACTAGGTGGTCAGGGAAGATTTCAACACACATCTAAAGGGCAGTTCCAGGAATTGTCTTAACTGCCACAGGAATTTCAGGCTCTGAGTGCAGCCTGGATACTTTACAGAACCTGGTTCTTTACGTTTCAATTTCAATTTCTTTTATTCTTTCAGAACCTTACAAAGGAAGGCGAGAGACTTCATCAACAATGACTGCAATTTTGGTCATTTTGGTTTTGGAAGCAGACATGGGATCTTTTTTTAGATCCTTACGGTGCTGGTAATCAAAGCCACAGCCTCACACAGGGCCAAGAGGCTGATTAAGACATATCCCATTCCAAAGCAATTACTTCTCTGAGGTCAGTTACAGAACTCAGTCTCTGAGGGGAATCACATCAGAGTTCAAGCCCAGGTGGACCCAGTCATCTCTTCCAAACTCCACACAAATGACCACAATTAAAAGCAAAACACTCCCCCAAGGCCCTCATCTTCTTCCATATATACATTCATCATAACCTCTGGCTGGATGTTTCCATGAATGTCACAGCCTAAGAGAGTTTCCAAAATAAGGTCTCTTTCCCTTCATTTGCCTAACCACAGGGTAGCCTGGACACCCTTTCTGTGAACCAGGATTGATCACATAGGTCTGCCGTTAATACTGCTCTGCTTCTCCAATTTGAGGCCTACTGACTGTCAGGTATAGTTTCTTCATGTGATTTGGAGTCATGAGAAAACCCAATCATCTCTGCAGGGCTTGAAAGAACTCGTTTGTCCCAAAGGATCCCTATTCTCACTTGATGGAGGTCAGGAACCTAAAAGAGGAAGGTGAGAGACTTCATACACCATGACTGATCTTTTTTGCATTTTGGTTTTGGATGCACACATTGGATTTTTCTTTAGATCCAACTGGTGCTGAGAATCTAAGCCACTACCTCACACAGGGCAAAGAGGCAGATTCAGACACATCCCTTTACAAAGCATTTAAGCAAAGAGCCACAGGTGATGCCCATTCATTACCATTTGAAAACAGTTTTCTTCAGGATTCACAAAGGGCTGGCCTGAGGCAAAGACCTTCCTGATATTCATGGCAACAGGCAAATAGGTTAGCAAAAGGCCCAAAGCAGGGTTTCTCCACTGAGACTTTCCTGGTCACACTGATATCTGAGTTTTCTGAGATGCTCGCATTCCCTTCAGCTATCCAGTACATGGCCATGTCACAGAGCTTGGAGGTCGTACATATCTTGGACACAAAACCATGAGCCTATTCTGGAGAGTGGCCAGAATTCAGGAAGAAAACAGGATCTTGGGAAGATAGTAGGTGTTGCCCATCAATAATGAAACCTGCAATCCATTCCTAAAATGGGCAGGATGAATGCTGGGAAGCTTTCTACTAGACAGGACACATCCATTGATGAATTCTTATTTCTAATGTTTTCAAGCACGGACACAGTGAGATACACAGACATAGAAACACTCACCTTGTCAAACGACTTTCTAGAAACAGTCCACTCCTAACCAAACATACTGACTTTCCTACCTATTCTGAGAACATGAGACAAATCCACAAACTCACACCCACATTCACAAAGGCCCCTCCTTCCCCCAAGTGAGTCTGTGACTTTCCAGAGTGTCCTCTGACTGGTGGACCATACTATGTTCCCCCAAAATGGCCTGTCCTGTCTCAGATCCGGTCTCCTTGTCCAACTCTGTGAAGTTGTCAGGAGCCTGGGCTGACCACTACCTGCTTTCTCCGGAAAGGCCCGTCTTCAGAGCTCTACTTGCATTTGGCCATCCTCAAATCATTAGGTATCAAGAAAGACAGACTCTGTCCTTGGTAAATCCAAACAAGTGAGCCAACTGGGACTGGGACTGGGACTGGCTCTGTGTGCCTGGCTTCCTGGATAACAAATTCAGGGAGTTCCATCACCAAAGATGTGACTTAGGTCAATTCCTTCAGGAACGGAATGAGGTCACTGCCTTGGCAACCACTTTGTCCTAACAGTGGCTTCCAAGGGTTCCTTGAGATAGTGGCTGCCCCTACTTCCTGTGGCACTTTCACAAGTTAGAATGGTATATAAACCATAGGGACCGAGGAGAAGCTCTCCACACAGGGCTGGTTTGGTCCATCTTCTTTATATTAAGAAGAGAGAGGCTGATTCAGACACATCGTTTCATCCTGACCAGGTTGTTTGCAATGGAAGATGACTTTTGCTCTCTCAGGTCCTTTATATCTGCCTACATCTTCTCCTGGGATCATTTCTGCATCAACCTTTGAGGTTCTCAGCAATTGGAAGATCACCTACATGCCTGTATTGTAAGACCAACTCTGTCTATGCTCTTCTGTAAAGTTAGATTGAGAGAACAGTGTATGGTTAGGGTTAATAACATATTCTATTTGGGTTAGGCATCATTCTGCGGAATGAATAATGGTATTGGGAACCTGCAATATTCACAAGAATATATCGGTGAAATATAAGTATGAAACCAGAAAATCTAGGTACGATTTGAAGCCCTGAAGGGCATTGGGCCCTTTAGTGGGATACTTAGCTTTGAATTATGTTCTGCACAGATGTCTCAGATAAATCGATATGCAATGGCATAGGACCTTGTACCTTGGATGATTGAATGTAGAAGAGAACATCCAGTCAAAAATGAATAGTCCATAGGATTAGAAAGATAGTCGGTAGGTTTAGTAAAAAGGGTGAGTATAGGAATCGGACCAAAAGTTCATTAGCAATATTGTTTTGTTTAGAGAGTGAATGTAAATATTAGCACATGTGAAAAGTCATTCACAATGATGAACTGGAGAAAATATGTAGGAAAAAGATATCAATAGAGACATTAGAAAATCAGGCAAAGTATAAGGTGAGTGATAGGATTAGACATTTTCAACATGGTTGAAGTTGAATGTATGATCTTAGGAAGAAACAAATATGTAGACACCAATAGGATTGACATTTCAGAGCATTAGGCAATCTGGACATGGTTGATTTTAGTATTCCATGCTCACTTTGCAATTTGCTTTGGTGAAAGGTTAATACAATAGGTACTTGTCACTTCCTGTTTTTCTGTATGCTTAACAAAACACTGTTGAAATCTTGAGAAATGTTTGCTAATTTTGTTCCCAGAATGTGCTGTCCCCAACTGCCAAACTGCAGAATGTACTCCCTCACCTGGTTGCATGCAAACCACCCACTCGCCCTGACCCATCAAAAATTTCCTTCCATGCCCTCTCCAAGAAAAGTATATAAGCTCTCTTTAAGCTGTTCTCAGGGCTCTCTACTCTTTTCATGTGAGCTCTTAACCCCAGCATGCTGGACCCCCAATAAACCGTTTGCTGTAGCTGAGTGAAAATGGTATACTCTTCTGGAATTAAAAGATGCTTTCTTTTGCTTGACTCTGCATAAAGATAGTCAGTTTCTGTTTGCTTTCGACTGGGTAGACCCAGAAACTGGAACGTCTGGACAACTAACTTGGACTAAACACCCACAGCGGTTCAAAAATTCCCCCACTCTCTTTGATTCAGCCCTCCACAGAAATCTCAACAACTTCAGAACTACGCACCCCAAAGTCACTCTGCTTCAATATGTGGATGTCCTGCTACTGGCTGCCAACACCAAGTAAAACTGTGAGTCTGGGACCCAAGCACAATTATCTGAAATTGCTGAACTCGGGTATAGAGCTTCGGCCAAAAAGGCCCAAATTTGCCAGCAAGAAGTAATCTTCCTGGGGTATTCCATTAGGGGCGGTAAATGATGGCTCACTTAGCCCAGAAAACAAACTGTTGTGCAGATACCACTGCCATCTAACAGGGGACAACACAGAGAGTTTCTTGGGACTGCTGGCTTTTGCAGGTTATGGATACCTGGGTTTGTGTTCTTTGCGGCTCCTTTATACCCTCTGTTAAATGAGGATGCCCAATTCCAATGGACCCTTTAGCACCAGCAAGCTTTTTATAACATTTAAAACACTGACACTGAACTCCTCAACTTCACTGAGCCCAGCCTGCAATTTCAGAAAGCCCTACACTACATTAAAAATGTACATCAACTTACTCACCTTGGTTCAAAGAAACTGCAGGCATTCCTGAAGGATCAGTAACAGAGATTTCGACTAACTCACTCACAGTGAAAGGAAATAACTCACAAAAGCCTGTCGGTTCTGTCAATTGGTTAATGCTTACACTTCCAAGCTTCCTGCAGGAAAGCACCTCCGAGGAACCAGACCAGGACAATTCTGGAAAGTGGACTTCACTGAAATTAAGCCAGCAAGGTATGGACTTAAATATCTCTTAGTCTTTGTAAATACAATTTCAGGATGGATTGAATCCTTTATCACAAAAAAAAAAGAAAAAAAAAAAAAAAACAACCGCTGAAACGGTGGTCAAGTACATCCTGAAAGATATTTTTCTAAGACACGGCCTGCCTAAGGTAATAGGGTCTGTTAATTGAACGGTGTTCATGGCCCAGGTGAGTCAGAGCTTAGCCAGGACCCTGGGGATTAATTGGAAGTTACATTGTGCATATAGACCCCAGAGCTCAGGACAGGAAAAAAAAATAAATAGAACCATTAAAGAGACCTAAACGAAATTAAGCTTAGAGACCGGCATAAAAGATTAGAGTATGTTCCTGCCTTATGCACTGTTTCATGCAAGAAATACTTGCTTGACAGACTAAAAGCTCTTGAAAGAACTCAGCGATACCTGTGGAAACAGCTGGCCACTGCCTACCACCCTGGGGACGAGGGGACTCCACATGGATATCAAGTAAGAGACTTCGTCTACATAAGACGACATCAGGTGTCATCCCTGGAACCCGGCTGAAAAGGACCATACCAGGTGCTACTTATAACACCTACAGTGGTATATGTAGACGGAATCACTTGCTGGATCCATGCCTCTCATCTCAAGCCTGCGCCCTCTCCAGACTCTGGCTGGATACTGGAAAATAGTGGTAACCGTTTCAAATGGTGTATTCACCAGGTGGATAAGGCTATAGATTCTCCCCTTGGCCACAAGTAGTCCTAATGCTCATCAGCCCATACAGCAGCGATGGCTAATCACAAATCCTACTAGAGAAGAAGTATGATCTATCTCGCATACAGCCCCCTTAGGGACCTGGTGGCCATCTCTCCACCCAGATATTTGTCAGCTGGTTATAGGTCGTTCCTATTGGGATATCCCTGAAGAAGAGGATCCCACTAAAATTCCGTTAAATGCCTTCTGTACCATAGATAATGGAAACAAACATTATGGATGTAGGGACACACGAGCCAGATACAGGTTGGCTAGCCTAGATTACTATGTTTTCCCGGCGGACTATCAAAACCACAAACAGCCATGGCTGTGTGGGGCAAAAGCCGACTTCTTCTGTAAGTCATGGGGATGTGAGCATACAGGGGCTGCCTGGTGGAATCCAAACTCCTCATCAAATTCAGTACACAGCATTGACCATATTACCAATTAGACAATCAAAACTGATGGCCCCCAGATGGGTCTCTAGATCCTCAAATTCTGTGTGACCTTTTTAACTTCTGCAAGTGCTCAAAAGGGTGAAAGGAGATTCCCCTATGGGCAGGCCAATTCCCTCCTTCTCTCACATCCTGAACTATGCTTCTCCAATAGATCCTCACCCTCTGCCTTCTGCTCCAGAATCTCTGCTGTCACTCCCACCTCAGCAACCTGATTTCTCCCCTCCAATTTCTAGATCAAAACCCAAACCTCGGTTCTCAGACAATTGCCCCCTTGCTGAGGTAGCAGGTAGTGAGGCACCCCTCCACCAACTCACTCCTCTCTTCTTCTGTCAGTGCCCGCACCGGGTCCCACCAGGTCCTCTTACCAGCTATACCAAAGCTCAAACCAGCTGAGGAGAGCCCTCAGAACCCTATCCAAGATGTAATAAAAATGGCTTTTAAAGTTGCTTTGTCATCACTGAAAACAGGTTACTAAGAATTTAAAGTCCCTCAGAGACTTTTTGGGATACTCACTCCCGTCTTCCCCTCTGCTCTACCTGTTCTACTGCTCACGATTTTGTTGCTAGGAAAATCCCAAACCCCTTTCTCATTATTCTTTTACATCTCTCCTTTCTCATACACAGATCCATGTAGCTGCTCTCCCCCCCGCCTTCCCCATCTTTCCCGTCTGTAAAAGGCCCACAAAAAAGTCTTAACTGACCTTCTCCAAAATTCTTCACCAAGGCTGACTTTAGGACTTTCAGCAAAAGAGTCCCTATAAAAGAGTTCAATGTAGACAAACTTCCTCTTTTCGTGTTGCCTGTTCTACTTGGCAACTGGCTGGAAAAATCAGCACTCCTAAGCTAGACAGCCCCTTACTAATTTTTCACAAAATATGTGAACAAGGCCTCTGGCCTTGAGCTGGGGCTTCACAGGGATGGCTACATTTGTAAGATAAAGAAGTTACCAACTGGACCCCATGGTAACAGCTGGCAGGGAGAAAACAAAAAAGAGAAGAAAAAAGCTCTCCCTCTCCTAGGTGTCCTTAAAAAGTTAACTTGCCCAGAACAGAGGAAAAAAAAAAAAGAAACAAAAACTGCTTTTTGTGGACTTCTGCAGACTGTGAACTTCTGAGCCCCTTCCATTACATATTGGGGACAAAATTCTAAAACTACCTAAACTTGGGGTTCAAGGGATTAATTGATTACAACAGAAGCAATGCCCTCTATATCCGGTTGCAACCAAATAGGACTGTTTCTCTGTTTTCGGTGCTATCTTAGGTGCCTTGCCCTGTCCATACCAACAAGAGTATTATTCTATATACTTAAACATTGTTTATGTTTTCATAAAATTGTCAACTGGTGCAATTAATTATGTAATGGTGCAGATGTTTCCCAGAGTGCTCTATCATGATGCAGGTTCATTAAGATCAAATAGCGGGGGGCATACAACCCGGTTCTGCCGGGAATCTGTATTCCTCACTTTAGCCATCCTATTAGGAATAGAAGTTGCTGCAGGGCTGGGCACAGGAACCACTGCCGTAGTCCATGGAACACAACAAATGACCCAATTAGAAGCAGCAGTAGAACAAAGCTTTAAGATATTAAACCTCCATCACAGCCTTACTGGAATCTTTAAAATCTCTCTCTGAAGTTGTTTTACAGAAAAGGCGAGGGTTGGACCTCCTCTTCATGAGAAAAGGGGGCCATTGTGCTGTATTGAGGGAAGAATGTTGTTTTTATTCCGATCATACTGGTTGTAAAATTATCTATGAGTAAATTGAGAAGACACCTTAAAGCGCATCAACGAGAGAGAGAGGCCCCAAAAGGGTGGTTACAGTCTTCGTTCACACAGTCCCCCTGGTAAACTACGCTTTTATCAGCTTTGGCTGGTCCATTAATAATCATCATATTATTGCTAACTCTAGACCCTGTTTGCTCCACCATGTAGTTTCATTTCTTCAAGCTCAAATTGGACAAGTTAAATTTTGGTAATCAGACAACAATATACCCCACTAGCAGACATAAAATGTGACACCCCTCAATGATCACTTTTATGATTAAACGTAACCAGAAGAAGAAGTGGGGAATGAAAGATTAATAAAATAGGTATTTGTCACTTCCTGTTTTTCTGTATTCTTAACAAAACACTATTGAAATCTTGAGAAGTGTGTGGTAATCTTCTTCCCAGAATGTGCTGTCCCCAAATGCCAAACTGCAGAATGTAATCCCTCACTCAGTTGCACACAAACCGTCCATTCGCCCTGAACCACCAATAAACTTCCTTCCCTTCCCTCTCCAAGTTAAGTATGTAAGCTCTGCTTAAGATGTTCTAAGGGCTCTAGGCTCTATTCAAATTAGGTCTGAGCCCCAGCATTCTGGACCCCGAATAAACCCTTTGCTGTTGCATGAGACAGTCTCTTGGTTGTCTCTTCCTCCAATGCTAGAATGACTTTTACATTGGTACAATCATAAGTATGACCTTTGCTTTTTGTGTCCAAAATATTACTTTGATAAAATGAATATATAGATCAGGAGACATGAGTATTTCTTCCACCATTTCTTGCAGCAATATTTTGAAGACATAAAATTAGTATTGGGTGTACAAATAGGTGTACTCTGTGTCTATGAATATAGAGATAATTCATGAGTAGACCATACTGTGAATAAATAATATAACTAGTTCCAACTTTAAATAATGGATCGAATTGATATCTGAAAAAATACAGGAAATCTTATATTGATATACATACATTCATTCCAACGAGTTATACATCTAATAGTAATATTAGGGTTATGGTTTATCATGAAGAGTGTGTGAGTTTTGCTTCAAAAGTGATTATGGAAATCAAAAATAATGTGTTTGGGAAGAAGTCTCATGAAAAGACCAGTCAAGAAACATGGAGGAATACATGTGTTCTGAAGCAGGAAGTGATTGAAAGCGAAACAAATGCGTACAAATTTACTAACTTCTGGATGAAATATATATACTATGATGTGCATATATTGAAGAAATAGTAATGAACCAGTGTTGAATAAAAACTAACATCAAAATATACATCATGTCCCATAGGAATCTACTTGCATTAATGTTAAACTGGATCAGTTATTGGAGAAATATTAGGATTTGTATGCAACAGTCACTGAAGTTAGTTTTCAGAACTAGGAAAAAAAATATGTATTTCAGGTGAATGAATACTTCTGAGAATAATCTTGTGAAAAGTTTACTATAAATCCACATACATGAACATGAATAAATGTAGGGAGTGAATAATAAGATGCATATATTTCATATTTTAAAAAATCTGGAGAGTATATATATATATATATATATATATATATATATATATATATATACAAAACACAAACAAAGACATTAAAAAGTAGCAATATATATGCCAATCAAAATTCATCGTGAAATATATATCATCTACAGATCCAAAAATATTAATTTTACTGAACATGGATTTATGTATAATGATGTTCAACTAGGAAGCTCACTCACAGTTCGAATTTTCAGTTCCAAAAGCGTTTAGGAGGAGTGATGTCTTCTCACACTTTGTATCTGCCAATTTAGCCACCTCACAGGAATGTACGTGTGATACCAGGTAAGATTCTATATGTGCATATGAAAATACATGTGCTGAATAGCCTACAGAGAAAGGGAAACAGAAATTCACATATTTGTTAACTTTCCAAACACATGGAGAACTATTTCAACAAAAAATTGACAAGATTTATAACTCCTAACCTATATCATGCAAAAGGCAAGACCAAATATACACCATGCCTCCTGTGAACTGCTTGTATTTCTATTCTATTTAGGTTATTTTTCTCCATCATATTAGGATTTGTAGTCAGAGTCTAGTACGGTATGGGTTAGTATCAGGGGTTCAGTATTTCGAATGGAAAATTTGAAAATGAATCCAATGTGTATGTAAATATGTGCTACACAAAAATCTTCCCACTCTCATCCAGAACAATGCCTTGAGAATTCCTTTGCCCTAAGTAAGACACAATTAGAAGAGAAGAGTTAGAAAATCTGTGAATACATATCTGGAATGGAATATGCTCAGGAGTTCAAAACCTTGGAAGTGGTAGAGGAGTTTCCAAAAGTAAAGGACAGGGTAAACACTCCACAAACATGGAGGTCTACTGGCCTAGAGAATTCTTGAGAATCTGCCTGTGAGGTTGGGCACTTGAAACATATGTTGTTGTCAGGAGCTTTAGCTTCCTTTCTAGTGAGACCATCAAAGCTCTGACTGAATCTATGAGACCTGGAGGACATGGTTTCCTCTTTTTCAATGAACATGAGTCAGCAGTGCTGAATTCTCTCTTTTTAGGTAAACTGTGGCCACTGGGGGCTAAATGTCTACCATGTGGACTGTGAAACCATATGGTCATCCTCCATTTTCATGGTGTTTCTTGCTGTTGCACTGGGAGTTTTGTATTTGCTTCACGATATGCAAGGTTTTCAACTGGGACACAGTGCGGGAGGGAGTTCTGTAACGTGTGGTGGGTCAGGGTCTGCAGGAGAATAGAAGAACAAGACTTCTATCCCACATAGCTTGCCTCCTTGACTATAGCAACCTGATTCTGAACAATGTCCTGAAACTTCTCCATATATCAAGATGCCTTTACATATAAGGGTCTGCTGGCTTCACCATGTCAGTCACAAGCCATTTGGAAGCCAATGGCAGATCCACATGGCCACCCCACAGATGTTTTATCACACACCTGCCCACCATTGCTCTAGGCCCACTACTCAGCAGGATGCAACTTTCTGGCATCTCTGTTAAAAACCATTTTTATGAAAACCAGTCAATCAAGGCACTGTCTGGTATATTCATTGTTGGGAAAAGTATACACGGCAGCCATAACCCAGAGAAAATTCCCAACATGGCGCCTAAGGACTTTTTCTTCCTACCTTCTTCTTTCCTGCAGTGGCGTGAAAAGTTCCCACCTGTGTGAACTCTCCCGCCTCCTCCAATTTCAAATCTCGCTGGCGGAGAACCTTAGCCCCAATGAGAACAAATTCCTGGGCTCCGGAGGTGATATCTGAAAGAACTTGCCAATAAATGGGTTGCCTGCCATTTATCTAAGCCCTTCCATCTCCCCCTTAGTTATATATAAGCACACAGCTTTTTGCAATAAAATTGGAATTTTCTGGTGAAGTGTCTTTGCATGGGGAGTTCTTTCATTCTGGTGCCCCGTGAGAGGATACGGGTGAGCTCTTTCCAACAAGAGCCCCACTCCGCCGAGACACTCTGCCCTAGTCCGCTCTTTTCAGACGCCAGCTTTCTGCACTCACCACTGATCTGATGTAAGTAATCCTCCCCTGACCACCGGCTCGCCAACTCCGTTCAGGCTGCCACTGGTTTTGTGACAGTGATCCTCAGGCACACTCCAGATGCCTGGTAGGGGAGAGAGAATTCCTCCCACTAAGACCTTTACTAGTTGCAGTGGACCCTCTGGTGTTTCGTTTCTTTTTGGGGCATGAGGCTTCTGAGTTTACACGAGAGGCTTTATGGATTTTCCTGCTCCACTGCCGCTGCTTCTGCCGGCTAGAGTTGCTGTATCCTGTGGGGTTGCTGTGTCTGGCTGAAGCTGCCTCTCTGCTCTGCGAAAACTGAACTCCCGGCCTGGAATTGCATTCTGTCAGAGCCAGAGTTTTGTTTTCATTACTGACTTCTTCTGCTGCAGTTGAAAACTTTCCTGACGTCAGGTTGCCCTTGGCTCCAATTCCTTTTGGTTTCACAGATCGCACTTCACTGGTGATGACCAGGTAGTGCCCTCTGTATTTCCTCGTGATGGCTTGTCATTTTGGGGACGCCCACCTGACCCCCGTTTGCCCTGAGCTTCCTGGAAGCCGTTCCAGCCCGGGTTTTCTCTTTGTCTTTCTTGCTTACTCCTATTCTCTCTCTCTCTCTCTCTCTCTCTCTCTCTCTCTCTCTCTCTCTCTCTCTCCATCTCTCCCTGTGACTATGGGCACCTCTTAGTCTGCACCTGAAGACTCACCTCTCAAATGTTTAATAAAAAATCTGGCCACACTCTCCCTCACACCAGACATCAAGCCCAAACTTTTAATCAAAATCTGTACCCATGATTGGCCTACATATCCACTGGATAATGGCAATCATTGGCCACCAGAAGGCTCCTTAGATCCAAACCTCTTCCAGGACCTTTTTAACTACTGCCAGCATCTGAAAAAGTGGAGGGAGATTCCCTGCATTTAAGATTTTAGCCTTCACACACAGCACCCTGCTCTCTGCTCCTTTTGCCCTCCCTCTCAGGTCCTCTTTGCTTGAAAACCCCTCTCTTCCCCTACTTCTATTCCTGACTTCACAGATTCTTCCTCATTCGACCAAGCAGATGAACCCCCACCTTATCCCCCAGCCCCATCTGCCCCTTCTCTCCCGCTATACCTTCCTCTTCCTCTGCCTAATTCCATGGATCCTCCGCCTTCCGTTTCATCCCTCTTTCCTCCGCCCTCTTCTGCCTGCTCCACCTCCTCCTCCTCCACAGAGACACTCCCTTCCTCTCCCTCTCCTTCCTGTTCACCGCCTTCCTCTTTCAGTCCTCCTGTTACCAGGTCTAAGGGACTCCTTCCCACCCCCAAGACAATTGCACCCCTTCGTGAGGTAGCTGGTCCCGAGGGTGTCATCAGAGTCCACGTTCCGTTTTCCATGTTGGACATTACTCAGCTAGAAAGGAAGTTAGGCTCTTTCACCACTGACCCCACCACTTACATTCGGGAGTTTCAATGGGTCCTGCAAGTATGTAGCCTCACTCATCATGACATCTACATGCTCTTGGCCAATACACTTCTCCCCAAGGAAAGGCAATGAGTCTGGGAGCTAGCCCAAGCCCATGCTGATGAAAATCATAGGACCAATCCTACCCACCCCACAGGCCCTCATGCTGTCCCAGAGCAGGATCGCCTATGGGATTACAAGACCCGTGAAGGCTTACAGTTTCGTGACCTTTTTACATCCTGTCTCTTGGCGGGGCTGAAAAAGGCCACCCGCAAGGCTGTTAACTTTCAAAAGGTGCAGGAGGTCATTCAAAGGAAGGAGGAAACACCTTCAGATTTCCAGGATAGACTAACCAAGGCCCTTCAACAGTACACAAAACTCGACCCAGAAACCCCAGATGGCCGTCATGTCTTGATGACATACTCTCACTATTAAAAGTCACCATTCACATATCACCCCACATTATTCTACCTCTCATTTCCTCATGATGTTCCTAGGGGCAAATACACCTCCTTCATGCAGTCTCCCACTACTATCTAAACCAGTTAACCCTGAGGTTTGGGACACAACTATACGCTCTATGGCTAAATGAAGTCCTATTCATATTGTCTTACACGACCCTTCAAGATATATTAGTCAACCACAATATCTACTCACAACCACAGCCTTCCTCGGATTAGAACCCATCATCCAGGATTTATTATGAAAGGGGTATCTTAGGCCTACACAATCTCCTTTCAACACCCCCCATTCTGGCAGTTAAGAAACCTAACGGGTCCTACAGGCTGGTTCAAGACCTTCACCTTGTCAACTCCTCTGTGGTCCCCATCCACCCGCTAGTGCCCAACCCTTACCCCTGCCTCTCTCAGATCCATGCCACTACTACCCACTTCTTGATCCTAGATTTCAAAGATGCATTCTTTTCTATTCCCTTGTCATCAGAATCTCAGGATATCTTTGCTTTTACGTGGACTGACCCTCACACCCGCCATTCTCGTCAGCTTACCTGGACTGTCCTCCCACAGGGATTCAGGGATAGGGCCCATCTCTTTGGCCAAGTTCTTGCCCAGGACCTCACATCCTTTCACCCGACCTGTCCTGACTCTACTCTCCTTCAATATGTCGATGACCTTCTTCTATGTAGTCCCTCTTGGGAACACTCTCAATCCCACACTGCCCAGCTTCTTAATTTCCTAGCATACAAGGGATATAGGGTGTCTCCCCACAAGGCCCATGTTTTCCAGTTTTTTCTCATCTATCTTGTTTTTTGCCTTACACCTAGGAAAAAGGAAATAACACTGGATAGGAGGCAACTCCTTTCTGATCTTCCAGTGCCCCATACGAAAGCTGAAATACTATCATTCCTAGGACTAGCATTTATTTTAGGGCCTGGATCCCAAATTATTCTCTTCTAGCCAAAAACCTGTATGACCTAGGAAAGGGACCCCCTAGTGAATCTCTTGCCTCCTCCCCTAACTACCACTTCCGCAGGCTTCAGCAACTCCTCTTAAAGGCACCTGCCTTGCACCTTCCTGATATTTCAAGACCATTTCATCTATATGTCCATGAAAAAGGGGAGCAAGCATTTGGGGTCTTAGGTCAAAACTATGGGCCTACATTTGCACCTCTGGCATATATGTCCAGTAAAGTAGACCATACAATCTGTGGGTAGGCCCCTTGCTTAAAAGCTCTGGCTGCTGAACAAATTTTACACAAAGAAGCCTCTAAGCTGACTTTTGGGGCCCCTTGAACTATTAACTCCCCACATCACTTGAAGGATCTTTTAGCTTATAAGGGCCTTCAAACCCTTCCTCCATCCAGAGTTCTGTCACTCTTCACTTCATTTCTGGAAAACCCTAATATTACTTTCCTCCCCTGCTCTGCACTGAACCCTGCCTCACTGCTCCCAATGACTCCCACGTCTAACACAACAATTCATAATTGCTTGGAAACCTTAGATGATTTCCTTCCCTGTCATTCTTCAATTTCTGAGGGACCACTCACCAAGCCTGACCTTATCTGGTTCACTGACGGCAGTTTCTTTAGGCAGAATGGCACTCATTACTCTGGATACACTGTAGTTTCAGCCACTGAGATTATAGAGGCCAAAGCTCTACCTTCAGGAACTACCAACCAGCAGACTGAACTCATAGCAGCCACTCGTGCCTGCCTTCTAGCACAAGGCAAATCCCTCACCCTTTATACTGACTCAAAATATGTCTTCCATATCTTATTTTCCCATGCTGCAATATGAAAGGAGCGAGGACTACTTACCACCAAAGGTAATTGTGATCACTAATTCGGCTCTTATAAGCAATCTGATAGAGGCCTCCCACTTTCCCACCCAGTTGGGAGTTGTCCATTGTAGGTCCCATCAGAAGGACGGCTCTCTTATCACTGAGAGCAATGACAAAGCTGCCCAGGTGGCACGAATGGCTGCCACCACTTCCAGTTATTGCCCCCATTGGGGGACATATAATGGCCACTTTAGACATCTCATCTGAAGCCACTACTTCTTCCAGTAAGAACAAGGATCTTTCAAGTTCCTTTATACTCTATTCCATTCCGATTCTCAGTCTTTGACCCTCTTTTTACAGAGCTTCTTCTCCCTCACCCCCTCTGACAAAGCCATGCTACAGAATATAGCCTCTAATTGTCAGATCTGTCAGCGGACCAACCCTCATACTTTTTTAAGGCCCAAACCTTTCCCTTCCCACCAAGCCCGGGGACACATTCCCACTGCTGACTGGCAGGTACACTTCACCAACATGCCCAAAGTATGGCAAACTAAAAACCTCCTTGTCTTTGTGGACACTTTCTCTGGTTGGGTTCAGGCATTTCCCATTTCCAATAAAAGGCTTCCACTGTAGCTTCAATCTTTCTGACAGTCATCATCCCCAGGTTTGGAATGCCCACTTTCCTACAATCTGACAATGGCCCTGAGTTTATTTCTAGGATCACACAAAAGGTCTCTCAAGCCCTCTCCTTCAAGTGACATTTTCACTGTCCATATCACCTTCAGGCTTCAGGGAAAGTGGAAAGGGTAAATCGTACTCTAAAGGAAGTCCTTACCAAATTGACAATGGAATTAAACTTAGACTGGGTCAAACTCCTTCCCTTGGATTTGTTTCGAATCAGAGCTCTACCTAAGAAACCATCTTTACTGTCTCCCTTTGAGATAAGGTATTCAAGACCTCTTATCCCCCCTGGGTTGGTCATTTCACAAGGACCTCTCACCCGAGATTTGTCTTTGCCTCTCTTGTTTTATCTTCGCTCGGAACTCTGGAAATATCAGGACTGGCTTCTTCTGGACCCAGTCCCCGCTCCAAACACTCCTCCCTTAACAGCTGGGAGTCTAGTCTATTATAATACCCCAGAGGAGAACGGGCCTCTTGCCCCAAAATGGGAAGGCCCCTATCCTGTCATTCTCTGTACCCCCAACTCCACCTAACTCTCCTTATCAGACAACTGTCTCACCCCTTGGATTCACATATCTAGGTTGAAGCCATATCACCAAGAGGCCCACCTGATGACGACAGGACCACCCCAGAGGAACTCCAAGAATCACCTCCTGAACCTCCCCTTTACTCCTGCTCTCCACTCCCATCTCACCCATTTAAGTTGCGGCTAACACGGTGTTCCCCGCAGAACAATTCCTCTTAAAGAAGGCACAATGAGCTCTCCCCACACCCTAGTCTTCTCTAACTGCTTGTTTTTTGTGCTCTGCTTATTTTCTGTGCTCTGTCAGGACTGGTATTTACCCTCCTCTGCTACAATGTATTTTTTCACTCTTCGGGAATGATACTGAGAACATGGCATGCAGAATGTCCACGCACTGGATGCAACTGCTTGCTTCATCGACAACTGCACATCTATTTCCCTAAAATTGTCACCTTCAAGGACCTTCGTCCCTGGTAGCTGGAACTGGCCTTTCATTTGCTTCCTTTTTCATCAAACCAAAGACTATTGTCATTGGTGGCCTGAGATATAATGGGTGCCCCTATAAGTCATGCAGGTTCCATCATGAACGTGGTAGCTATTCTTACCACTCACTTGGTTACCATGAAGGGTGGACTTCTAGTTACCTAAAGTGGCATAAAGGCTCGTCATCCAATAACAATGGATGGTATACTTTAGATATACCTGACCCCAAGGCCAAACGTTGGGACTATGTTGAGTTTGCTGTCTATGCTCGGACAACCTCAGCCAGACCCACAATGTGGATGACTGTTGGCAGCACCCTGATTATGCCACCTAAGGCAACCATCCAGGTAGTCGAACACATTAAGGAGTCAGAATCAAAACTTCAAGATCTTATCCATAGCTTATTTAAAGAGGATTCAGAGCCTTCAACCCCCTCAGGTCCCCCTCCAACATGGCTCAATTTGCTACACCAAACTCTTTGATTATTAAACTCCACCCCTCTTTCTGTGCCTACTTCTCAGTTCTTTCTCTGTGCTTCACTTAGTCGTCCACTTCCAGCAGCGGTCCCATTAGCGGCAGGAAATATTTCAGCAAAAACCTACAATTTCTCTAAGAAAGGAAAACCCCTACATGTGACACGTATCCCACTATGGGAAAGTTGTTCCACCAATACTTTATTTCCTTTCATCTGTTTCCACCTGACAATAATGAATTCTTTACCCATTTGTTCCTTGAGCTTTAGCACCCCATCGAGCCCTGATTTATGAAACCTGGACATTTTCTCTGGTGTAACGGGTCTATAAGTACCTCAACGATCAATGTCTCTGGCATCTGTTTCTTGGTTACGGTAGTTCCTCAGCTGTCTTTGTATACTCCCATCGAATTCCGACAGGTGGCCCTACCTTCCTGCACCCTTAGGGCAGTCTTTCTGCCGGTTCTGGTAGGCCTCACAGTAACAACCTCAGCGGCGAGTCTCGAACTCTCTGGTGAAGCTATAGGTCATGCTCTATGGGCATCCAATGACCTGCAACAAAAACTGCAGGATGCACTTGATAACACTGCTCAGTTTCTGGGCTCCTTGCAGTGACGGTTACTTCATTGGCACAACTGGCTTTACAGAACCGAAGGGCAATTGATCTTCTCATTGCAGAAAAAGGGGGAACATGCCTGTTCCTCAGAGAGGAATGTTGTCATTATGTTAATGAATCTGGCCTAATAGAAAAAAATGTTGTTAAATTGCAGGAATTATCAACCCAATTGCTTCCAATCCTTTCTTGCCATGTACTTACTACCAATCTTGGGGCCCCTTATTGGGATGCTCCTTTTTTGTGCTCTCTTGCCCTGCATAATGAAGTGCCTTCAAACCCAACTGAAAAAAAATTTCTAATCAAACATTCAACCAGCTTTTGCTTAGGCACTAGCAGCCTCTGATGACTGATGAACCCCCAACATCTCCAAGAGAACAGTTCACTCAGTGCTGAAGCTCACTACCAGGCACGATGGAATGCAACGGACATCAGACGGCGAGAGACAACGAGCTCGGAGAACGTTTTAATCTGCCATCCTGGATTAATGAGTCTTTATGTCCTTCTAAGTTTCCTCATGGCCCTTGGCCTCTTCTCTGTCAGTCCCCCAACATGGTACTTCTGCCAAAAATTGACCTTTGCTTTAATTTTTATCTTAATTCTGTTTTTATTCGCTCTGATCTTCTTCAGGTGCTGGTGATGCCATGTCCAGGCAACGCTTCCAGTATTTCCCAGAGTCTCTGAAACAGGACCAGTGACTGATACCAACAAACTCCTCCATCCAGGACTGGTTCAATGCCATCGACAACTTGAGGCTTCAGGGAACTTTCATAGAATTCACCCCTATGGAAGTAGCTGTCTGTAGCCACTGGGTTTTCTTTCTGGCTGCCATGATATCCCCAGACGTGCCCCCCGAGAATTCCTCCATTTCCCATTCTAGGCCCCACAGCGCCCCCAAACAGCAAGAAGCAGCCGGATCTGACCAACGACGCCACACTTCCTAAGAAAACAAAAAGGGAGGAATGTTGGGAAAAGTATAAACGGCAGCCATTCCCCAGAGTAAAAACCCCAACATGGTGCCTAAGGACTTTTTCTTCCTACCTTCCTCTTTTCTGCAGTGATGCAAAAAGTTCCCGCCCGTGTGAACTCTCCCGTCGGCGCCAATTTCAAATCTCTCTGGCGGGGAACCTTAGCCCCAATGAGAACTAATTCCTTGGCTCCGGAGCTGATATCTGAAAGAACTTGCCAATAAATTGGTGCCCTGCCATTTATCTAAGCCCTACCATCACCCCTTTAGTTCTATGTAAGCACACAGCTTTTTGCAATAAAATTGGAATTCTCCTAGCGAAGTGTCTTTGTGTGGGGAATTCTTTCACTCATGATCAGCAACAGGATATCCAAAGGTTCTCCAGTGCCACCTGGTCTGGGAATTTCAGAAATTTGATGGTATTTATTTAGCCATTTTTGAAGGATGAAGTTGGAGTTACTGTGGGTTTCAATTCATGCAGGAAACATTATATGGTGAGGAAGCTCATTTCAATGAAATCTCTGGAGAACACTCACAGGCAAGCTTCCCAAAGAGTGGCCAAAAGTTCACATGAAGCCAGGATCACTGAGGTCTACAATGTGAGGTCCATGTGTGTTTAGACTCTCAACTTTGGCTGCCAAGTCTTTAAGAATAAAATCATGTGATATCCTGGCTGAGATTCCCAGTGCCCTGTGGAAAGCCTCCCTGGACCTCTATCTCAGTTTCCAAGGGCGATTCTGATGCGTGGCCTTCTAAAATCCCAACACATTTCATGGCAGTACTTCTCTGAGGTCAGTTCCAGAACTCAGTCTCTAAGAGGAATCACACCAGAGTTCAAGCCCAGGTAGGCCCAGTCATCTCTTCCAACCGCCACAAAAATGACCACAATGAAAACCAAAACACACCCACAGGGCCCTCATCTTCTTACATATAGACACTCATCATAACTTCTGGCTGGAGTTTTCCATGAGGGGTGCAGCCCAAGACGGTGTGAAAAATAAGCTCCCTTGCCGCTCATTTGCCTAAAGTCCGGGTGGCCTGGAAACCCTTCTTGTGAACCAGGAGTGATCAAATAGGCCTGCTGTTAATACTGCTCTGCATCTCCAATTTGAGGCCTACTGAATGTCAGGTATAGATTCTTAATATGATTGGGAGTCATGAGACAAACCAAAAACCTCTGGGCTAGCCTCCGCAGGGCTTTGAAGAACTCATTTTACCCAAAGGATGCCTATTCTCACTTGATGGGCCTCAGGAACCTTAGAAATGAAGTCAAGAGACTTCATTCACAATAACTGCTCTTTTGGCAATTTTGGTTTTGGATGCACACATGGGATCTGTCTTTGGATTAATCAGGTGCTGAGAATCTAAGCCACAGCCTCACACAGGGCCAAGAGGCTGATTCAGACACATCCTTTTCCAAAGCAATTAAGCAAAGAGCCACAGGTGATGCCCATTCATTTCCATTTGAAAACTGTTTTCTTCAGGGTTCACAAACGGGTGGCCTGAGGCAAAGACCTTCCTGACATTCAGGGCAACAGAACAATAGGTAAGAAAAAGTCCAAAGCAGGGTTTCTCCACTGAGACTTTCCTGGTCACACTGATATCTGAGTTTTCAAAGATGTTCGCTATTCCCTTCAGCTTTCCAGTACATGGACATGTCACAGAGCTTGGAGGTGGTACATATTTTTGACAAAAACCATGAGTCTATTCTGGAGAGTGGCGAGAATTCAGGAAGAAAACAGGAACTTAGGAAGTTAGCAGGTGTTGCCCATTTATAAGGCAAGCGGCAGTCCATTCATAAATTGGGCAGGATGAATGCTGGGAAGCTTTCTACTATACAGGACACATCAATTGTTGCATTCTCTTTTCTAATGTCTACAACCACGGACACAGTAGCATACACAGACACAGAAACACTTGCCTTGTCAAACGTCTTACTAGAAGCAGTCCACTACAAATCAAAGAAAAAAACGCCTTTCCTACCTATTCTCAGATCATGAGACAAAACCACAAAATCACACCCACACCCACGAAGGCACATCCTTCCCCCATTAAACTCTGTGACTATCCAGAGTGTCCTCTGACTGGTGGGCCACAGTATGTTCCCCCGAAATGGCCTGTCTTGTCTCAGATCTGCTCTTCTTTCCCAACTCTGTGAAGTTTTCAGGAGCCAGTGGCCAACCACTACCTGCTTTCTCAGGAAAGGCCCCTATTCAGAGCTCTCCTGGTATTTGGCCATTCTCATATCTTAAGGTACCAAGAAAGACTAACACTCTCCTTTGTAAATCCAAACAAGTTAAACCCCTGGGCCTGAGACGTGAGTGGCTCTGGGTGCCTGGCATCCTGGATCCCAAGTTCAGAGAGTTCCATCACCAAGGAAGTGAGGTAGATCAATGCTTCAGGAACTGAATGAGGTCACTTCCTTGGCAACCACTTTGTCCTAACAGTTGCTTTCAAGTGTCCCATTATATAGATGCTGCCCCTACTTCCTATGACATTTTCACAAGTTAGAATGGTATATAAACCATGGGCACCCGGGAACAGCTCTCCACCTAGGACTGGTTTGGACCATCTTCTCTACATTAAGAAGAGAGAGGCTGATGCATACACATCCCTTCATGCTGACCAGGTTGTTTGCCATAGAAGATGACTTTTCTCTCTCAAGTTTTCATAGCTGCCCACATCTTCTCAAGGCATCCTTTCTGCATGGACCTTTGACGTTCTCAACATGTGGAAGATCGCCTACATTCATGTATTGTAAGACCAACTCTGTCGCTGCTCTTCTGTAAAGTTAGATTGACGGAACAGTGTATGGTTAGGGTTAATAACATGTTCAATTTGGGTTAGGAATCTTTCTGCACGATGAATAATGGTATTGGGAAACTATAATATTTACAAGAATATATAGGTGAAATATAAGTATAAAAACAGAAATCCAGGGAAGATATGAAGCCCAGAAGGGCATTGCACCCTTAATTGGTATGCTTAGCTTTGAATTATGTTCTGCACAAATGTCTCAGATAAATCGATGTACAATGGCATAGGACCTTGTACCTTTGATGATTGAATGTCAAAGAGAACATCCACTCAAAATGGGATAGTAGGTAGAATTAGGAAGATGGTCGGTAGGTTTAGAAAGAAGAGTGAGTATAGGATTTAGACCAAAACTTCTTAAGCAATAGGGTTTCGGTTAGAGAGTGAATGTAAATTTCAGCATACATGAAGTGTAAGTCACAATGATGAACCGGGGAAATATGTAGGATAGCAGATATAAATAGAGACATTACTAAATCAGGTAAAGTACAAAATGAGTGATAGGATTAGACATTTTCAACAGGCATGAGGTTGAATATATAATCTTAGGAAGAAACAAATATGTAGTCACCAATAGGATTGATATTTGAGAGCATTAGGCAACCTGGACATGGAAGTTTATGTAATCCATGCTCACTTTCCATTTAGGCTTTGGTACAATCTTAAGGGTGACTTTTTTTTTGTCTAGAATATTACTGTGATAAAATGTATATGTAGATCTGGTGACATGAGTATTTCTTCCACCATTTCTTTTAGGAATATTTTGAAGATGTATAAATTAGTATCTAAGGTAAAATAGGTGTACCCCTTGTCTATGAATAGAGAGATAATGCATTAATAGACCATACAGTTAATAAATAATATAACTGCTTCCACTTTAAATAATGGATTGAATTGATAACAGAAAATATATAAGAAATCATATTTTGATATAGAATCATTCATAACAACTAGTTATACGTCTAATTGTAATATTAGGGTTATGGCTTTTCATGAAGAATGTGTGAGTTTTGCTTCAAAATGATTATGAAAATCAAAAATAATGTGTTTGGAAAGAAGTCTCATGAAAAGACCAGTGAAGAAACATGGAGGAATACATGTTTTCTGAAGCAGGAAGTGATTGAAAGTGAAATAAATGCTTATAAATTTGTGAACTTGTGAATGAAATATATATACTGTAATGTGCATAAACTTAAGAAATAGTAATGTACCAGTGTTGAATTAAAACGAGCTCCAAAACACATATCATGTCCCATAAGAATCTACTTGCATTGATGTTAAACTGGGTCAGTTACTGTAGAAATATTAGGAGTTATATGCACCATTCACTGAAGTTAGTTTTCAGTACTAGGAAACAAATATGTATTTCAGGTGAATGAATATTTCTGAGTATAATCTTGTTAAAAGTTGATTATAAATCCACATACATGAACAGAAGTTATTCACTCCAAACCCAACAAACCGCCATTCCTACCTATTCTCAGAACATGAGACAAAATCCGCAAACTCACACCCACATGAAGTGTAAGTCACAATGATGAAGTCACCTACTTCCTGCAACTAGGTCTATGACAATCTGGAGTGTCCTCTGACTGGTGGGCCACACTATGTTCCCCTGAAATGACCTGTTCTGTCTCAGAACTGATCTCCTTGTCTATCTGTGAAGTTGTCAAGAGTCAGCGGTGAGCCACTACCTGCTTTCTCAGGAAAGACCCCTCTTCAGAGCTTTTCTCACATTTGGCCATCCTCACATCAGTAGGTACCAAGAAAGAGTGAATCTGTCCATGCTAAATCCAAACAAGTGAGACCACTGGGACTGGGACTGGGACTGGGACTGGCTCTGGGTGCCTGGCTTCCTGGATCCCATGTTCAGAGAGTTCCATCAACAAGGAAGTGTGGTGAGGTCACTTTCTTCAGAAACTGAATGAGGCCACTACCTTGGTAACCACTTTGTCCTAATAGTTGCTTCCAATGGTCCCATGAGATGGAGGCTGCCCCTACTTCCTGTGACACTTTCACAAGTTAGAATGCAATATCAACCATAGGCACCCGGGAACAGCTTTCCACACAGGCCTGGTTTTGTCCATCTTCTCTACATTAAGAAAAGAGGGGCTTATTCAGACACTACCCTTTATCCTGACGAGGTTTTTGCCATGAATGATGACTTTTGCTCACTCAGGGCCTTCATATCTGCCTACATCTTCTTCAGGGATCATTTATTCATGGACCTTTGAGGTTCTCAGCTGGAGGAAGACCACCTACATTCCTGTATTTTAAGACCAACTCTGTCCCTGCTCTTCTGTAAAGTTAGATTGAGGGAACTGTGTATGGTTAGGGTTAATAACATTTTTGATTTGGGTAAAGAGTTATTCTGCTGGATGAATTATAATATTGGTAACCTTTAAGATTTATAAAAATATAGAGGTGAAATATATGTATGAAAACAGAAATCTAAGTAAGATTTGAAGCCCAGAAGGGCATTGGGCCCTTGATTGGGATACTTTACTTTGAATTACATTCTACTAAGATATCTCAGATAAATCGATATACAATGGCATAGGACCTTGTACCTTGGACGATTGAATGTTGAAGAGAACATCTAGTCAAAAAGGGATAGTAGGTAGGAATAGGAAGATAGTTGGAAGTTTTAGGAAGAAGAGTGTGTATAGGATTTGTAATAAAAGTTCTTTAACAATAGGGTTTTGTTTAGAGAGTGAATGTCAATGTCAGCACATGTGAAGTGTCAGTAACAATGGTGAACTTGGAAAAATATGTAGGAAAGCAGATATCAGTAGAGAGATTAGGAAATCAGGTAAGGTATAAAGTCAATCATAGGACTAGACATTTTCAACAGGGTTGAGTTTGAATATATAATCTTAGGAAGTAACAAATATGTAGTCACCAATATGATTGACATTTGAGAGCATTAGGGAACCTGGACATGGATGTTTTTAGTAATCCATGTTCACTTTCCATTTTGGCTTTGATACCATCATATTGTGTCTTTTGCATTTTTTGTCCAGAATATTTCTGTGATAAAATGTATATGTAGATCATATATTTCATATTTTGAATAGTTTGGAGAGTGTGTGTATATATATATATATATAAAACCACTGAGACATTAACAATTAGCAATATATATTCCAATCGAAATTCATCATGAAATATATATCATCCACTGATGAAAAAATATTTATTTTACTGAACATGGATTTATGTATAATCTTGATCTCTTAGGAAGCTCACACATAGGGTGAATTTTCACTTCCAACAGTGTTTCTTCTGAGTGATCTCTTCTCACAACTTGTATTTGCCAAGTCAGCCACCTCACAAATATGTACGTGTTATACCAGGTAGGATTCTATATGTGCATATAAAAATACATGTGCTGAAGAGGGTACAGAGAAAGGGAGACAGAAATTCACATATTTGTTAACTTTAAAACACATGGGGAACTATTTCAATTAAAAATTTACTAGATTTTTTACAGCTGCCTTTTATCCTGCAAAAGGCAAGTCCAACTATACTCCATGCCTCTTCTGAAATTTTTTATTTCTATTCTGTTTTGGTGTTTTCCTTATCATATTAGGATTAGTAGTCAGAGTCTAGTAGCGGATGGATTAGTGTCAGGGATGCAGTATTTCGAATGGAAAATAGGAAAATGAATCCAATGTGTATGCAAATATGTGCTACAAAACAATCTTCCCACTCTCATCCAGAATAATTCCTTGACATTACTTTTGCCCCAAATAACACACAAATAGAGGAGAAGAGTAAAAAAATCTGTTAATATATATATGGAATGGAAAATGCTGAGGGTTTCACAACATTGGATGTGGTAGAATAGTTTCCAAAAGTAAGGGACAGGGTAAACATTCCACAAACATGGAGCCCTTTCGGCCTAAAGACTTCTTGAGGAACTGCCTCTGAGGTTTGACACTTGAAATATATATTGTTGTCAGGAGCTTTAGATTCTTTTCTACTGAGACCATCAAAGCTGTGTCTGCATCTATGTGACCTGGAGGACATGGTTTCTTCTTTTCCAATGAACATGAGGCAGCAGTGCTGAATTCGCTCTTTGTTGGTAAAATTTGGCCACTGTGGGCTAAGTGTCTCCCCGTGTGGACAGTGAAGCCATTTTTTCGTCCTCCACTTTTCGTGGTTTTTCTTCCTGCTGCATTGGGAATTTCATATTTGCTCCACAAAATACAAGGAGTTCAACTGGGACACAGTGCTGGAGCGGGTTCTGTCACGTGTGTTGGGTCAGGGTCTGCAGGGGAATGCATCAACCAGGCTAATATCCCACAGAGCTTGCCCCCTTATACATAGCAACATGATTCTGAACATTGCCCTGAAATCTCTCCATATAACAAGATGCATTTACAAATAAGCTTCTGTTGGCTACAACATGTCAATCACAAGCCATTTGGAAGCTAATGGCAGATCCACATGGCCCCACAACAGATGTATTATCACACACCTGCACACCACTGCTCTAGGCCCACTAATCAGCAGGCTCCAACTTACTGGCAAATCTGTTCTACACCATTTTCATGAAACCCAGTAAATCAAGGCACTGTCTGGTACACTCATGATCAGCAACAGGACATCCAAAGGTTCTCCAGTGCCACCTGGTCTTGGGAATTTCAAAAATTTCATGGAATTTATCTAGCCGTTTTTCAAGGAAGATGTTGAAGGCACTGTGGGTTACAATTCATTCAGGAACCATTAAATGGTGGGGAAGCTCATTTCAATGAAAACTCTGGAGAACTCTCACAGGCAAGGCTTTCCAAAAAGTGGCCAATAGGTCACATGAAGCCAGGCCTATTGCAGTCTACAATGTGAGGTCCATGTGTGTTTTGACTGTCAACTATGGCTGCCACGTCTTTCAAAATAAAATCATGTGATATTCTGGCTGAGATTCCCAGTGCTCTGTGGAAAGCCACCCTGTTCCTAGATCTCAGATTTCTTTCCAGGGCGACTCTCATGCGTTGCCTCCTAAAATCCTAACACAATTAATGGCAATATTTTTCTGATGTCAGTTCCAGAACTCAGTCTGTAAGGGGAATCACACCAGAGTTCAAGCCTGGTTTGGTCCATCTTCTATACATTAAGAGGAGAAATGTTGATTCAGACACATCCCTTCATCTGACCAAGTTGTTTGCCATGGAATATGACTTTTGCTTTCACAGGTCCTTCATAGCTGCCTATATCTTCTCCAGGGATCATTTCTTTGTTGACCTTTGAGGTTCTCAGCAGGTGGAGGATCCTCTAAATTCCTGTATTGTAAGACCAACTCTGTCCCTGCTCTTTCGTAAAGTTAGATTGAGGGAACAGTGTATGGTTAGGGTTAATATCATGTTCCATTTGGGTTAGGAATCATTCTACGGGATGAATTATGGTATTGGGAACCTGAAATATTCATAGGAATATAAGTGTAATATAAGTATGAATACAGAAATCTAGGTAAAATTTGAAGCCCAGAAGGTCTTTGGGCCCTTGACTGGGATACTTAGCTTTGAATTATATTCTGCACAGATGTCTCAGATTAATCAATATACAATGGTAGTGTTCCTTGTACCTTGGATGATTGAATGTCGAAGAGAACATCCACTCAAAAAGGGATAGTCGGTAGGATTAGGAATTAGTCGGAAGAGTGAATATAGGATTTGGTCCAAAAAATCTTTAGCAATAGGGTTTTGGGTACAGAGTGAGTGTAAATGTGAGCACATGTGAAGAGTCAGTCACAATGATGAACTGGGGAAAATATGAAGGAAAGCAGATAATAATAGAGACATTAGGAAATCAGGCAAAGTATAAACTGAGTGATAGGATTAGACATTTTCAACTGGCTTGATGTTGAATATATAATCTTAGGAAGAAACAAATATGTAGTCACCAATCGGGTTGACATTTGAGAGCATTAGGCAACCTGGACATGGATGTTTTTCGTGATCCATGCTCACTTTCCATTTAGGCTTTGGTACAAACTTAAGTGTGATCTTTGTAATTGTGTCCAGAATATTACTTTGATAAAATGTATATGTACATCAGGTGATATGAGTATTTCTTCCACCATTTCTGGGAGCAATATTTTGAAGATGTATGAATAAGTATTGGGGGTATAAAAAGGTGTACCCTGTGTCTATGAATATAGACATAATGCATGAATAGACCATACTGTGAACAAATAATATAAGTTTTTCCAACTTTAAATAATGGATTGAATTGATATCTGAAAATATACAGAAAATCTATATTGATGTACAATCCTTCATTCCAACCAGTTATACATCTAATGGTAATATTAGGGTTATGGTTGATCATGACGTGTATGTGAGTTTTGCTTCAAAGGTGATTATGGAAATAGAAAATAATGCGTTTGGAATGAAGTCTCATGAAAAGACTGTGAATCAGGCGGTATAGTGATACCAGACTTCAAACTATACAACAGAGCAATAGTAACAAAATCAGCATGGTACTGTACCAAAACAGGCGGTTGGACAAATGGTACAGAATAGAGGACACAGAAACCAATCCACTAAACTACAACTATCTTATATTTGATAAAGAGGCTGAAAGCACACAATGGAGAAATGATAGCAGCTTCAGCAAATGTTGCTGGGAAACCTGGAAATCCATATGCAACAAAATGAAACTGAATCACTTTCTCTTGCCATGAACAAAAGTTAACTCAAAATGGATCAAGGAGCTTGATATCAAATCAGAGACACAGTGTCTGACACAAGAAAAAGTTGGCTATGATCTACATACTGTGCGGTCGGGCTTCAAATTTCTTAATATGACACCCATAGCACAAGAGTTAATAACTAGATTCAACAAATGGGACTTACTCAAACTAAAAAGTTTTTTCTCAGCAAAAGAAACAATAAGAGAAGTAAATAGGTAGCCTACATCTTGGGAACAAATCTTTACTCCTCAAACTTCAGATCGAGCCCTAATATCCAGAGTATACAAAGAACTCAAAAAATTAGACAATTAGATAACAAATAACCCAATCAACAAATGGGCCAAGGACCTGAACAGACACTTCTCAGAGGAGGACATTCAATCAATCAACATTTACATGAATAAATGCTCACCATCTCTAGCAGTCAGAGAAATGCAAATCAAAACCACCCTAAGATATCATCTTGCTCCAGTAAGATTGGCAGCCATTATGAAGTCAAACAACAAGTGCTGGTGAGGACGTGAGGAAAAGGGTCCACTTGTACATTGCTGGTGGGAGTGCAAATTGGTGCAGCAAATTTGGAAAGCAGTATGGAGATTTCTTAGAAAGCTGGGAATGGAACCACCGTTTGACCCAGCTGTTAACCTTCTCGGTCTATTCCCTAAAGACCTAAAAAGAGCATGCTACAGGGACACGGCTACATCGATGTTCATAGCAGCACAATTCACAATAGCAAGACTGTGGAACCAGCCTAGATGCCCTTCAATAGACGAATAGATAAAAAAATGTGGCTTTTATACAAAATGGAGTATTACTCTTCATTAAAAAATGACAAAATCATAGAATTTGCAGGGAAATGGATGGCATTATAGCAGGTTATTCTACGTGAAGCTAGCCAGTCCTTGAAAAACAAATGCCAAATGTCTTCTTTGATATAAGGAGAGTAACTAATAACAGAGTAGGGACAAAGAGCCTGAGAAGATTAACACTAAACAGGAATGAGAGGTGGGAGGGAAAGGAAGAGAGAAGGGAAATTGCATGGAAATGGAAGGAGACCCTCAGGGTTATACAAAATTGCATACAAGAAGAAGTGAGGGGAAAGAGGAAAAAAAACAAGGGAGAGAAATGAATAACAGTAGAGAGGGTAGAGAGAGAAGAGGGGAGGGGAGGGAAGAAGAGGGGGATAGTAGAGGAGAGGAAAGGCTGCAGAATACAACAGACACTAGTATGGCAATATGTAAATCAATGGATGGGTAACTGATGTTTTTCTGTAATCTGTATGCGGGGTAAAAATGGGAGTTTATAACCCACTTGAATCAAAGTGTGAAATATGATATATCAAAAACTATGTAATATTTTGAACAACCAACAATAAAAATTTTAAAAAAAAGAAACCTGGAGGAATACATGTGTTCTGAAGCAGGAAGTAATTGAAAGTGAAACAAATGTCTATAAATTTATGAACTTGTGGATAAATATATATCTTATGATGTGCATAAACTGAAGAAATAGTAATGTACTAGTGTTGCATAAAAATGAACGTCAAAATACACAACTTGTCACATAGGAATCTACTTGCATTAATGTTAAACTGGGTCAGATACTGTAGAAATATTAGGATTTGTGTGCACCATTCACTAAAGTTATTTTTCAGTACTAGGAGACAAATATGTATTTCAGGTGGATGAATATTTTTGAGAATAATCTTGTGAAAAGTTTATTATAAATCCACATACATGAACGTGAATGAATGTGGGGAGTGTATAATAAGGCATATATATTTCATATTTTGAAAAATCTGGAGAGTGTGTGTGTATGTATATATATATATATATATATATATATATACATATACACACACTCACACACAAAACACACACAGGAACATTAAAAATTAGCAATACATATGCCAATCGAAATTCATCATGAAATATATATCTTTCACAGATACAAAAGTATTTATTTTACTGAACTTGTATTTATGTATAATGTTGTTCAACTAGGAAGCAAACACATAGATTGAATTTTCTGTTAAAACAGTGTTTAGGAGGAGTGATCTCTTTTTACGATTTGTATCTGCCAAGTCAGCCACCTCATAAGAATGTATGTGTGATACCATGTAGGATTCTATATGTGAACCTAAAAAATACATGTGCTGAATAGGCTTCAGAGAAAGGGAGACAGGAATTCACATATTTGTTAACTTTAAAAACACATGGAGAACTATTTCAATTAAAAATTGACTAGATTTATAACACCAACACTTTATCAGGCAAAAGGCAAGTCTAACTATACACCATGCCTACTCTGAACTGCTTCTATTTCTATTCTCTTTGGGTTGTTTTTCTCGATCATATTAGGATTAGTAGTCAGAGTCTAGTCTGGTTTTGGTTAGTGTCATGGATTCAGTATTTTGAATGGAAAATTAGATAATGAATCCAATGTGTATGCAAATATGTGCTGCACAAAAATTTTTCCACTCTCATCCAGCACAATACCTTGAAATTATCTTTGCCCCAAGTAAGACACAATTAGAGTAGAAGAGTTAGAAAATCTGTGAATACATATCTGTACTGGAAAATGCTCAGGAGTTCACAACCTTGGAGGTGGTAGAGTAGTTTCCAAAAGTAAGGGACACGGGTTGATAGACCCAACCTGATCTTTTATTAAAATTGGGAGCCATCTTGCCACAAAGCCATAAAAAGTTAATTTTGGCTTTACTATAAATAACTGCAAATTCTGAACCTGCTTGGAATGCCTGCCCGTGCCTTGAATTCACCCATGCTTGACTCTCTGACCAGATAGCAGCCCTCGCTGAAACTTTAGTGACACATCATAAATTTTGGCCTTCCCTGGCCAGACAATGACCCTCTCTGAGGCTCTATTTGTCCTCATAATTTCTGATATTGGGGCCACCAAAAAATAAATAAATAAATAAATGAACTACCATTTTTGTGATGCTTGTCAAAGTTCTGTTATCTGTAACCCCCATTTTGTGTAACTTTCTGGGCTATATAGCTGTGCTGTAGGAAAGGCAGGGTTGCTGTCTTGTTCCTGCCGTTTTGGGATGGAGAGGCAGCCCAGCCGGTTGACATAATAAGCTTGCCTCAATTTGATTTTAGTTGGAGTCAGTCTTCTTTTTTTGTGTCCTCATCTAATTTTTTTGAGTTCCCCAGCAAGATGACCCTGCCGACCAGATCACAAGACCAGACTGCTGGAAAATCTGAATCTGGCCTTCCCTTCAGGGCTCCGGGCTGGAGAGCCACTCTAGTGGGTGCACATCTTGAGCTGTTCCAAGGTCATGGAGTGAGCGTTAGGTCCCAAGAGCACTGCGGTGAACCACCGCACTAAAACTATTAGCAATCACCTGGTGGAGGAGGCCCCAAAAATTAAGTGGCACCTTTATAACATCTGATATCCGTTATAAAGGATATCAGATGTTATAATATCATCTGTTCTGATGACATAGAGGTGTCCTGGGGAGGCTCACATATACTCGTTTTCGGTACAGTAATGAGAATCGTTCTGTCCTCTGTTCTGTTCTGTAGGGAATTCATCTGGAATGGTAGAGATGTGATGACTGGCATGTACGTGGTCCTACTTCGGAGCTTTAGCAAGACGTTGCATTGCTCCTATGTTTTTTGTTTCAAGTTCGGGTTTCTGTATTTTGTGTTTTGTTCTGTGTTCTATATGTTTTTCTTGTTTGTTTTGTGTGTTTTGTTCTGTGATTTCTGTGGTAAAAACATAAGTATATTGGACGTGAAAATGGGTAACAAAGAAAGTAAGCCTGATATTCTTTCGGACTCTGTTTTAAGGAACTGCGATGAACTTTACCCCCCTTTGTTAAGCAGGATAAGAGAAGCTCCTAGCTGGCTGCCTGGAGTATAACCACTGCAGAGGGCAATGCCTGCTGCGGACCTAAGAACTGAGTATCTCCCAGGTTAACAAGTGAAACTCCATTAAAACCCCTTGTCCCTCCAGATCAAGAGAGTCACAACCTCTGGGCAGGGTTCCCTGTGTTTCTTCTTTGTTACCAAAGCAATAAACCTCCCTTTTTCTTTTTCTAAAAACCTTGTCCTCATTATTAAATTGTCATTAATTGGCTTCAAGGTCAGGAGCCGAACTTTAAGTTACAAATTTTGATAAATCCCTCCCCCACCCCCTGTCCCGGAACATTTTTAGAGCTGACTACTGAAATGTTACAAGATGGAACATGCTTGGGGTGGAACCAAACCAGAGGAGATAATCCTGTAAGTAAAAGGAGGGACTGAGGGACTCCCAGCAGCTGCTGAAGCCCTGTTGCTTCAGGGAATTCCCTCCTTCCTTCCCTGCACTGTAAGGATTATGCCACCACTGTCTTGTTAAAAAAGAGAAAAAGAAAAAGGGGACACTAAATGCATTAAAGTCACCATGGAGACCCTTAATTGTACATTTCAGGTTGCCCCTCTGTTAAAACATCTGCCCCCCCCCCTTGTGGACATCTATGGTGCCACTGGTGTAGGAGATTTTTTTCTTATCTGCTCAGGTTTAAAGGATTCTGTCTGACAGCCATAGTCTGGACCTTCTTTCTGTCTGTCTTGTGTCTTTGTTTCTGGCCCTTTAAGACAAGTGCAATAATGTGTTGATATTATAAATTGTTTCTTGGGAATGATCTTAGCTGAATGTGTGTCTAAATGATGATGTTTTCTTGTAACAATCTGGTATTTGAATGGGTTTTTGAAGCATTGCAAAATCTTGCAGTTAAAAGTCGGGTTTAGGTAATGGTTTAGTTTATGATTTCAGATAATTCATGCCAGAGAACTTAAATACTTAGGATGGAAAACTAAAGAACTCTACTTCCAAATTGGCAAGTAACTTCCCAATCATTCAGTCTTTATTTTTCACCAATTTTGAATTGGGTAGCCTGTGAAAATATCACTGTGTGTTCAAGAGCATTAATCTGGACAAGGATTGTAAATCATAGTATGATATCTGTTGACAAAACAAGATGTAAAGATATAAAATTTTGTGAATTGTATCTTAAACTTGTACCATAATTTTCAACATCCGAACCTGAAAATTATGGTTAAAATGCCTTAGGCCTGAGGTGTCTGCTCAGAAAAGCAGTTTTTTCCTGCTCCTTCCAGACCTCAGCCATGACTTATTTTGAAAGGCAAATGAAAGAAGCCTGCAAGCTTAGTAGGAGACTGATCTGAGGCCTAAGAGAAAAAAAGGTAAATTGTATGTTATTTACTAATTACTGGCCAGTCATTTTCTCTAGGACTCTTATTTTTTTCCTTAGATACTTTATTTTTTTTTTGAGCTCATGATTTTGATCATACAGACCTAGGTTAATGTTTTTCTGATCAGTACTATCTTTGACCAACTGTGGACTTTTTGAAACATTGCAATGGAGATTTCACCTGCGAAAAGCTACAAGGCCTTTACTATTATTATGTGTGCTCAATTTTGTTATGTGTTGTATGTCTATATATACATATGTCCGTATATTTTATATATGATATACAAATTAATATATATAAGGAGCACTCATTAAAAAAAAAGCACTCATAAAAACAAATTTTAAAAAGTGGATCTAAAGATCTTCAATTCACGTGATTTAAATAATTCAATTAAATTTGATAAACAGATAAAAATAAATGTCTTTAAATTTAAGCTTTCAAGTTTTTCTAGGTATTCAAAAATCTGATAAAATATTAATATCTACAAAATGTCTAATATGCCTTGGTTCTAGGACTTTTCCTTCAACATAAAAATGGTTTACACTCTTCAATACATGTGTCTAATATTTTGATAAATAAGTAAAGTAAATTTGATATGGGATTACTCATTCACGAGTACTTTTGTTAGATATCTGATTGACTTACTAACGTCTGTATAAGTTTGACTAAATTCTGTAAAAGATTGTAAAAATCAATCATGTGTTAAAGAGACAAAAATTTCTTAAAACATAAGTTTACCCATAACATTGTGTTTATTAAGTTTTATTTTTTCTTGTGCAAGCAACCATAGAAATTAAACAACTGATTAAATTAGAACTGTTATTTTAGAGCACTGTACTGCCATTTCTTTAAAAGCTAAACTTGGTTAATGTAGAAACATCAATGTAATTGTGATGCTACTAATGTGCTCATATCTTACAGGTATGCAAGTCTGTAAGGTAAAAATTTTAAAAGAGCATTATATCAAGCTGGTGTTCTGAAGTTTTATGGGGATTTATTCACCTGTTATCAATAAGATATGTAAAGTTTAATCTTACTTTTTACATTGGGGAACAATTTAAATGTACTTTATGTTAATGAGAGCCTAATCTATGTAAAGGTTAAAAACTTTCAGCATTTGTTTAATTCATATTTTAAAGTGATTTTATATGGTGTTAGCTAATGTTCATGTGACCTCAAACAATTTATGTAAATTTTTTAAAATAATATTTAAAAAATAAAGATCAGCTTTAGAACTAAAACACTTAAGATTTATAAAGAGCCCTGCCTTACCTGAGATAAGGCTGTGTGTCCCATCTTATTTCATGTGAGAATGAATACAAAAGCAGTAGGTCAGATTTTATTTCTTTAAAGTTATGTTAAAAGTTCTTTTTTAATGTCAAGATTCCTAGGATCTCAAACAGGGGATATAATGTATGACTCAGCCAAAAAATTCAGGGTAGCTATTAAACGAACTAAGTATTTTTACTGTTGTTAAAAAATTTTATTTTGTAATTTTCTTATATGTGATCTAAAGATTCCCTGTTAGTGTTTTAAAGAAGTGTTGCTTTAAGAACAAAACATGGGTTAATTTCAGAGAGTAAGTTAACACCTACAAGACAGACAGAATAATACAGATCCCAATTAATAAAAAGATAAATAATTATAAAGTTATCGACATTAAAGCCTGGTGCTCTTAATATCAGGCTGTTAAAATTTATTTGATAGATGTTTAAGATTAGGATTTTAAATTAAAATTAATTGAAAAGGGCCAAGGAAACCAATATTTGGCTCTTGCCCTCTGAGTCAGTCTGAATCCAGGGAACAGGGGACTTCTCTAAAGAGTTTTGCAACTCTGGGCTATAAAAACTCCCCATCAGGGAGATTAATGAGACCACTGGAGAACAGAAAGCCAATCAGTGCATTTGCTATGAAGAGAAGAGTCATCAGAGAAGAAAGAAATCCCTGATGCTTCCGAGGGAAGCCACATGGTCAAACAAGACCTGGACCCACCTAGCGCAAATGGCTCTAGCAGAACTGAGAAAGTGCTCTCAAGTTTACCCAGTTTATGACTCCCATAAAAGCTCACCTGACTGTTAACAATAGATAGAAACAAAAGTCAGTTTGAATGCTTCATCTTAAACACTTAGCAAAGACAGTGAAAACCAAAATACAGCCATTCCTGGACATTTTGAATAATAATAATAATAATAATAATAATAATAATAATAATATTTTAAGGTACACACTTTATGTTAGCCTCCCAAAATAAGTAAGACTGGAGGCTACAAAGAAGGATTCTCTGACAGGAATGCCTGATACTTATTAAAAGAGACTATCAAGAAGAGCTGCCAGAGTCAGAAATTTTCAGTTTAAGGCCTAAATATATTCCTAACCTACACAGGTAAGCTTGGTGTTTGCTAGTACGATTATCCAGTCCTGAGTATCAAAATTAAACGTTTCTCTATTAGACACAGAGGTCATACTGGTAAAAGGATTTTGCAAGATCAGATGACACTAAATTATTAAACTATATCTTATGGGGAGGGACAACTCTAATACTAAAAGTTAAATATTAAATTGACAGTCTTTATAACTGGGGATATTAAAGACTGGAGAGAGAACTTCTATACAGTGACATGTTCCAGCTGCTGCAACATTTATTCAGTACTCATGGTTTTTGTTTCTCTCATGTAATAACCATAACCAATCCCCAGATGACTTTACAACCTGTTCTTCCACAACCAGACTTCAAACCGAACTGACTTCTAAAAGGCAACTCATGTCCCTCAAATACTTCTAAAAGGCAACTCATGTCTCTCACACCATGCCTACTCACGTCATCCTCTCTCAGCTCAGAAGAAGCCAAAATGTGTGACGCCTCTCTTATTACAACAATGGAGCCAAATATAAATAGACAATCAATATAAGTAATTAATTAAGTCAGGTAAAATCAGGGAGACTGGTTTTGGGTGAGTTCTAAAAATTTGGAGACTTTTACCTGAGGGATTAAAATTTCCTCAGTGCTCTACCCCTAATCTATCAAAGATTTGAAAGGGACACAGAGAAAAGGGGGGAATGATAGACCCAACCTGATCTTTTATTAAAATTGGAAGCCATCTTGCCAAAAAGCCATGAAAGATAATTTTGGCTTTACCATAAATTACTGAAAATTCTGAACCTGCTTGGAATGCCTGCCAGTGTTTGAACTGAGCCATGTCTGGCTCTCCGACCTGATAGCAGCCCTCTCTGAAACTTTAGTGACATATCATAAATATTTGCCCTCCCTGGCCAGACAACAACCCTCTCTGAGGCTCTAATGGTCCTCATAAATTCTGATGTAGGGACAGCAAAAAAAAAAAAAAAAAAAAAAAAAAAAAATATATATATATATATATATATATATATATATATATATATATATATATAAACTACCATTAGTGTGATGCTTGTCAGAGTTCTGTTAAATGTAATGCCCATTTTGTGTAAATTTCTGGTCCATGAAGCTGGGCTGTAGGAAAGCTGGGGTTGCTGTCTTGTTCCCGCCATTTTGGGAGAGAGAGGCAGGATGGCCAGTGGAAATAATAAGCTTAATTTAATTTAATTTTTATTGGTGTCAGTGGTCTTCTCTTGTGTCCAGATCTAACAGGAAAACACTCACAAAACATGGAGCTCTGCCGGCCTAAAGACTTCTTGAGACACTTCCTCTGAGGTTGGGCACTTGAAATATATGTTGTTGTAAGGACCTTTAGCTTCCTTTCTAGTGGGACCATCAAAGCTGGGTCTGCATCTGTGTGACCTGGAGGACATGGTTTCTTATATTCTAATGAACATGAGGCAGCAGTGCTGAATTTTCTCGTTGTAGGTAAACTGTGGCCACTGGGTCCTAAGTGTCTCCCAGTGTGGACTGTGAAGACATTTTGTCATTATAAACTTTTAGTGGTGTTTCTTGCTGCTGCACTGCGATTTTGGTATTTGCTTCATGAAATACAATGAGTTCAACTGGGACCCAGTGCTGGAGGGAGTTCTGTCACTTGTGGTGGGTCAGAGTCTGCAGGAGAATGCACCAACCAGGCTTCTATCCCACAGAGCTTGCCCCCTTGTCCATAGCAATCTGACTCTGAAATTTGCCCTGAAACCTCTCCATATAAAAAGATGCCTTTACATAGAAGGGCCTGCTGGCTGCACCATGTCACTCACAAGCCATTTGGAAGGCAATGGCAAATCCTCATGGCCACACCACAGATGTATTATCACACACCTGCGCACCACTGCAATAGGCCCACTACTCTGCAGGCTCCAACTTACTGGCATCTTTGTTCTACACCATTTTCATGAAACCCAGACAATCTAGGCATTCTATGGTACACTCATGATCAGCAACAAGATATCCAAAGGCTCTCCAGTACCACCTGGTTAAGGGAATTTCAAAAATTTCATGGTATTTAACTAGCAATTTTTCATGGATGAAGTTGGAGGCACTGTGGGTTTCAGTTAATTCAGGAACCATAAAATGGTGAAGAAGGTCATTTCAATGAAAGCTGTGGAGTACTCTCACAGGCAAGTCTTCCCATTGAGTGGCCAAAGGCTCATATGCATCCAGGCCCATTAAGGTCTACAATGTGACGTCCATGGGTGTTTTGACTCTCAACTATGGATGCCTAATCTTTCAGAAAAAAATCTTGTGATATCCTGGCTGAGATTCTCAGGCTCTGTGGAAAACAAACCTGGTCCTTGATCTCAGTTTCCAAGGGCGAATCCCATGCGTGGCCTCCTAAAATCCGAACACAATTCATGGCAATATTTCTCTGAGATCAGTTCCAGAACTCAGACTCTAAAGGAATGACACCAGAGTTCAAACCCAGGTAGAACCAGTCATCACTTCCAACCGCCACACAAATCCCCACAATTAAAACCAAAACACTCCCACAAAGCCCTCATCTTTTTCCATATAGACACTCATCATAACCTGTGGCTGGAGTTTTCCATGAGGGACTCATTCCAAGACAGTGTACAAAATAACCTTCCTAGCCCCTCATTTGCCTAAAGTCAGGGTTGCCTGGACACCCTTCCTGAGAACCAGGAGTGACCATAGGCCTGACGTAAATACTGCTCTGCTTCTCCAATTTGAGGCCTACTGACTGTCGGGTTTAGATTTTTTATCTGAATTGGTGTCATGAAAAAACCCAAGCACCTAAAGACTTGCCACTGCAGAGTTTTGAAGAACTCATTTGACACAAAGAATCCCTATTCTCACTAGATGGATGTCAGGAACCTTATAGAGAAAGGTGAGAGACTTCATCCACAAAGACTGCTTTTTGGGCCATTTTGGTTTTGGAAGCACACATGGAATCTTTCTTTAGATCCATCAGGTGCTGAGAATATAAGCCACAGCCTCACACATGGCCAAGAGGCTGATTCACAAACATCCCTTTCCAAAGCAATTAAGCAAAGAGGTACAGGTGATGCCCATTAATTTCCATTTGAAAACTGTTTTCTTCAGGCGTCCCAAAGGGGTGGCCTGAGGCAAAGACCTTCCTGACATTCAGGGCAACAGAACAATAGGTAAGCAAATGGCCCAAAGCAGGGTTTCTCCACTTAGACTTTTTTGGTCACACTGATATCTGAGTTTTCTGATATTCCCCCAATCCCTTAAGCTATCCAGTACATGGCCATATCACAGAGCTTGGAGATGGTACATATATTGGACACAAAACCATGAGCCTATTCTGGAGAGTGGCCCAAATTCAGGAAGAAAACAGGAACTTAGGAAGATAGTAGGTGTTACCCATCCATAAGGCAAGCCAAAGTCCATTCATTAATTGGGCAGGATGAATGCTGTGAAGCTTTCTACTAGACAGGACACATCCATTGATGCATTCTCTTCTCTAATGTCTACAACCACGAACACAGTGGGACATACAGACATAGAAACACTCATCTTGTCAAACGACTTACTAGAAACAGTCCCCTCCAAACCAAACAAACCGCCTTTCCTCCCTATTCTCAGAACATGAGACAAAACCATAAACTCCCACGCACACCCACAAAGTCATGTCCTTCCCCCAAGTAGGTCTGTGACTATCCGGAGTATCCTCTGACTGGTGGGTCTTAGTATGTTTTCCGGAAATGGCCTCTCCTGTCTCAGATCTTGTCTCCTTGGTCAACTCTGCGACGTTGTCAGGTGCCAGTGGTGAGCCACTACCTGCTTTCTGAGGAAAGGGCCCTCTTCAGAGCTCTGCTGGCGTTTGGCCATCCTCACATCAGTAGGTACCAAGAAAGACTGACACTGTCCTTGGTAAATCAAAACAAGTGTGCCTACTGGAACTGGGACTGAGAGTGGCTCTGAGTGCCTGGCTTACTGGACCCCAAGTTCAGAGAGTTTTTTTCCCAAGGAAGTGAGGTAGGTCACTTCCTCCAGGAACTGAATGAGGTCACTGCCTTGGCAACCACTTTGTCCTAACAGTTGCTTCCATAGGTCCCATGAGATGGAGGCTGCCCCTACTTCCTGTGACACTTTCACAAGTTCAAATAGTGTATCCACCCTACTCACCTGGCAATAGCTCTCCACACAGGCCTGGTTTGTTCCATCCTCTCTACATTAAGATCAGAGAGGCTGATTCAGACACAACCCTTCATCCTGCCCAGGTTGTTTGCCATGGAAGATGACTTTTGCTCTCTTAGGTCCTTCATAGCTGCCTACATCTTCTCCAGGGATAATTTCTGCATGGACTTTTGAGGTTCCCAGCAGGTGGAAGATTCCCTACATTCCTGTATTGTAAGACCAACTCTGTCCCTGCTCTTCTGTAAAGTTATATTGAGTGAACAGTGTATGGTTAGGGTTAATAACATGTTTGATTTATGTTAGTAATCATTCTGCAGGATGAATAATGGTATTGAGAACCTGCCTTGTTAATAAGAATATAGAGGTGAAATATAAGTATGAAAACAGAAATCTAGGTAAAATTTGAAGCCCAGAAGTGCATTTGGCCCTTGATTGGGATACTTAGCTTTGAATTATGTTCTGCACAGGTGTCTCAGATAATTCAACATACAGCGTCATAGGACCATGTATCTTGGATGATTGAATGTCGAAGAGAACATCCAGTCCAAAAGCGATAGTCAGTAGGATTAGGAAGATAATTGGTAGGTTTAGAAGGAAGAGTTAGTATAGGATTGATACCAAAAGTTTTTTAGCAATAGGGTTTCGGGTAGAGAGTGAATGTATATGTCAGCCCATGTGAAGAGTCAATAACAATGATGAACTGGGATAAATATGTAGGAAAGCAGAAATCAATAGAGACATTAGGAATTCAGCCAAAGTATAAAGTGAGTGATAGAATTAGATATTTTGAACAGGGTTGAGGTTGAATAGAAAATCTTAGGAAGAAACAAATATGTAGTCACCAATACGATTGATATTTGAGAGCATTAGGCAACCTGGACATGGATGTTTTTAGTAATCCATGCTCACTTTCCTTTTAGGCTTTGGTGAAAGGTGAATAAAATATGTACTTGTCACTTCCTATTTTTCTGTATGCTTAACAAAACACTGTTGAAATCTTGAGAACTGTTTGCCAATCCTGTTCCCAGAATGTGTTGTCCCCAACTGCCAAACTGCAGAATGTACTCTCTCACCCATTTGCTCACAAACCGACCAGTCGCCCGGACCCATCAATAAACTTCCCTCCCTGTCCTCTCCATGAAAAGAATATAAGCTCTGCTTAAGCTCTTTCAGGGCTCTCTGCTCTATCCAAGTGAGGTCTGAGCCCCAGCATGCTGTACTCCCTATTAACCCTATACTATTGCATGAGACAGTCTCTTGGTGGTCTCTTCCTCCAATGCTTGCCAGAACTTCACATCTGAAACCCCCAGCAAGATCCATCAGTGGTGTACGAAAGACTCCCAAAGAGCTCCTATCAGGATAAGTAAGGTACCACTTTCGTGTTTCAGGTTTCAGGTTAGGGCTTTGCAAAATGGCTATCGGTGATGAGCGTGAGCTCTCTCAGATGCTGGCTGACAGACGTGTCACCGAGCCACAGGTCACGTTCCTGGGGGATACCCCCAGAGGATTCGGAAAATAGAGGAACAATAGTATCCTCGACTCAGTGATTTTTTTGTTTCGGATTCGGTTTTGCCAGCACATCAGGTTTTGCTGGCTAATCAGTCCTGGTCTCAGTATTGGACGTCCATTGCCTGTCTTTATTGTCTTGTCTTGTCTGTGTTGTGTGTCATTGCTTTCACTGTTTGTATATCTTTCATTATGGGACAGAGCACTTCAATGCCTTTGTCCCTGACTCTTGTTCAGTGGACCAAAGTCCACTTAAGGGCTCAGAATCTTTCTATTTCAGTAAAACGCCGGAACTGGCAGACTCTCCGTGCCTCAAAATGACCCACCTTTGAAGTCGGATGGCCCCTAAAGAAACTTTCTACTCCCCACTAATTCAAAAAGTCAAAAATATTGTCTTTCAACTGGGGCCACATAGCCATCCAGATCAAAAGCCATATATCTTAACTTTGCAGGACCTCTGCAAATCTCCTCCTCCATTTGTGAAGCCTTTCCTTTTCCCTGCCCCCGCTCCTCCACCTTCCCCCATGATTCTATCTCTCAAACCCTCTGCTCCTCCTCCTCCACCCTTTGTTCTTCCTAAGTCTCAAGACTCAACTAGACTCTCCGCACCCTCCTTATCCCCTACCCTCTTCCCCCAACACCCAACACCCTCTAAGTGATTCCCTTGCTGCTGACTCAGCCTCTCCACCATTGGAGGAAGCTAGGCCGGCCCAGCGCCCTCCAGATTACTACCCGGCAGCACACAAAGCCACTCCTTCCCTGGACAAAGCTGGCCCCGGTAAAAGAACTCAAAGAACTTGCCGGCGTTGTCACACCTGCCTACTTGGGATGACTGCCAACAACTCCTACAGACTCTCTTCATGACAGAGGAACAAGAGAAAAACCTTCTGGAAGCTAAAAAAAATATCCTCGGACAAGATGGGTGACTGACACCTCTTCCCACATCATCAAAGCCGGCTTCCCATTGAACCAACCGAACTGGGACACCAACACGTTTGAAGGTAGGTAGCATCCGTCCACTTATTGCCGGGCTCTAATAGCGGGTCTCCAAGCAGCCGCTAAGGTGACCAACTAATTGGGCCAAGGTTAGAGAGATTATTCAAGGGCCTGATAAATCTCCCTCTATGTTTCTAGAGAGATTTATGGAGGCATATAGGAGATATACTCATTTCGATCCTCAGGCAGAGGATCAAAAGCCATCTGTCATGATGGCCTTCATTGGGCAAGCTGCCCTGGATATTAAAAGAGAGTTACAATGCGTAGATGGATTACAAGATATGGCTTTGAGAGATTTAGTCAGAGAAGCCTAAAAAAGTAAACTATAAGAGATAAACTGAGGAAGAGAAGGAACAAAGGAGGAAGAAAGAAAGGGAGCAAAGAGAGGATGCGAGAAGCAAAAGATAGACTAATGCATTGACTAAGGTCCTGGTCACAACAAAAAATAGGACAGAAATTAAGAAACAGGGATACAGGAAGGGATACCTGGGCACACGCCAAAAGCCACCCCTGGCCTCAGATCAATATGCCTACTCAAAAGAAAAAGGACACTGGGCCAAAAAGAGCCCGAGAATGAGACAGCCACACCAGCCAGACATTCTGACTCTGGAGGATGACTAAGAAAGTCGGGGCTCAGATCCTCTTCCCGAGCTCAGGGTAACTTTTGAAGTGCAGGGTACCCCAGTACACTTTGAAGTGGATACAGGGGCAGTATACTCAGCCCTTAAAGCCCCATTGGGCCCTCCATCAAATAAAAGGTCTCTATTTCAAGGGGCTAATGGCAGTAAATATCGGGCATAGACAACTAAGAGGATCATGGACCTGGGGAAAGGAAAAATCCATCACTCCTTCCTAGTAATCCCAAGATGCCCGGCCCTATTAATGGGCCGAGATCTGCTCACCAAGCTCCGGGCCAGAATAACTTTTATCCCTGAAGGCCCCAAAGTAAAAATTATAAATCCTTCAGTAAAAACTCCTATAGTCACAGCTTTAACTGTCAGTAGAAGATGAACATCAACTCTTCACACCACACAAGACTGATCAAACAGGCACGTTACCCCAGAATTGGATAACATATTACCCAGATGCCTGGACAAAAACTGATGGCTTAGGCCTGCCCATTAAAAAACCTCCAATAACAGTGGAGTTAAAAACCTCAGCCTCTCCAATCAATGTCAAAAAATATACTCTGGGCAAAAATCTAAAGATGGGATAAGGCCCCATATTCAGAAATATCTGATCTTAGGGGTCCTAAGGCCCTGTTAATCAGCCTGCAACACTCCCCTGCTACCATGAAAAAATGCCAGGAACCGGGGACTATCACCCTGTTAAAGACCTACGAGAGATCAACAACAGAGTGCAGGACATTCACCGCATGGTACCTAATCTGTGCAATCTGCCTAGCACTCTGAACCCTGAGCAGAAATGGTATACTGTTCTGTACTTAAAAGATGCTTTATTTTGCTTGCCTCTGCATAAAGATAGTCAGTTGCTGTTTGTTTTCGAGTGGGTAGACCCAGAAACCGGAACGTCTGGTCAACTAACTTGGACTAGACTCGAACAGGGGTTCAAAAACTCCCCCACTCTCTTTGATGAAGCTCTCCACAGAGATCTCAACAACTTCAGAACTATACACCCTGCTTCAACATGTGGATGGCCTGCTACTGGCAGCCAACACTAAGGAAAACTGTGAATCTGGGACCCAAGCACTATTATCTGAGCTTGCTAAACTGGCGTGTAGACCTTCTGCCAAAAAGGCCCAAATTTGCCAGCATGAAGTAATCTTCCTGGGCTATTCACTTAGGGGCGGTAAAGGATGGCTCACTGAGCAAAGAAAACAAACTGTTGTGCAGATACCACACAGATCTAACAGCAGACAACTCAGAGAGTTTCTTGGGACTGCTGGCTTTTGCAGGTTATGGATACCTGGGTTTGGATCATTAGCTGCTCCTTTATACCCGGTGCTAAAGGGAGATGCCCATTTCCAATGAACCCCTGAGAACCAGGAAGCTTTTGATAACACCCAAAGACTCTGACACTGAACCCTCAACTTCACTGAGCTTAGCCTGCAATTTCAGAAAGCCCTACACTAAGTTAAAATGTATATCAACTCACTCACCTTGGTTCAAAGAAATTGCAGGCATTCCTGAAGGATCAAGAACAGAGTTTTCCACTAACCGATTCAAAGAGAAAGGGAAGAACTGAATGGGTAACAAAAGCCTGTCGGGTCTGTCAATTGGTTAATGCTTACACTTCCAAGCTTCTTGCAGGAAAGCACCTATGAGGAACCAGACCAGGACAATTCTGGGAATTGAGAAGTTGACTTTACTGAAATTAAGCCAGCAATGTATGGACTTAAATATCTCCTAGTCTTTGTAGATACATTTTCAGGATGGATTGAAGCATCCCCAACCAAAAAAAAAAAAAAAGAAAAAAAAAAAAAAAGAAAAGAAAAGAAAAGAAAAAAGAAAGAAAAGAAAAGAAAAGAAAAGAAAAAAACCGGCCCAAATGGTGGTCAAAAAGATCCTGAAAGATATTTTTCCAAGATTCTGCCTGCCTAAGGTAATATGGGTCTGATAATGGGCCGGCGTTCATGGCCCAGGTAAGACAGGGGTTAGCCAGAATTCTAGGGGTTTATTGGAAGTTACATTGTGCTTATAGACCCCAGAGCTCAGGACAGGTAAAAAAATAAAAAGAACCATTAAAGTGACCTTAACGAAATTAAGTTTAGAAACTGGCATAAAAGATTGGACTATGCTCCTGCCTTCTGCACTGTTTCATGCAAGAAATACTCCCTCTGTTTCTTTGTCTAACCTCACCCCCTATGAAATTCTCTATGGTGCCCCTGCTCCAGTAAGGGACCTAACCCCAACTCTAAGACCTAACGGTCCCATCCACACCCCCTTGCTTGACAGACTTAAAGCTCTTGAAAGAACTCAGCGGTACTTGTTGAAACATCTGGCCCCTTCCTACCAACCAGGGTATGATGGGACTCCACATCAATATCAAGTAAGAGACCTCATCTACTAAAGACGACATCAGGTGTCATTCCTGAAACCCTGGTGTAAAGGACCATACCAGGTGCTACTTATAACACCTACAGTGGTAAAGGTAGACGGAATCACTTCCTGGATCAATGCCTCTCATCTCAAGCCTGCGCCATGTCCCCACTCTGGCTGGAAGCTGGAAAAGACTGGTAACCCTTTCAAACTGTGTGTTCGCCATGTGGATAAGGCTATAGACTCTCCCCTTGGCCACCAGTATTCCTAAGCATCATCAGCCCGTTCAGCAGAGATGGCTGATCAAAAATCCTACTAGACAACAAGTATGGTCTACCTCGAATACAGCCCACTGAGGGACCTGGTGGCCATCCCTCCACCCAGACATTTGTCAGCTACCTATAGGTCTTTCATATTGGGATAGCCCTGATGAACAGGATTCCACTAAAATTCCATTAAATCACTTTCGTACCATAGGTAATGGAAACCAACATTATAGATGTAGGGATACGTGAGCCAGATGCAGTTTGGCTAGCCTAGATTACTATGTTTGCCCGGCGGACTATCAAATCCACAAACAGCCATGGCTGTGTGGGAAAAAGCCGACTTCTTCTGTAAGTCGTGGCGATCTGAGCATACAGGGGCTGCCTGCTGGAACCCAAACTCCTCATCAAATTCAGTACACAGCATTGGCCATATTACCAATTAGACAACCAAAATCCATGTCCCCCAGAGGGGTCTCTAGATCCTCAAATTCTGCATGGACTTTTTAACTTCGGCAAGTGCTCAAAAGGGTTGAAGGAAATTCCCCTATGTGCAGGCCTTTTTCCTCCTTTGCTCACATCCTGAACTATGCTTCTCTAATAGATCCTCACCCTCAGATTTCTGCTCCAGACTCTCTGCTGTCACTTTCACCTCAGGAATTTGATTTCTCCCCTCCAATTACTAGATCAAAAACCCAAACCTCTACCCTTTCTCAGACCATTGCCCCCTTGCTGAGGTAGCAGGTACTTAGGTACCCCTAAACCCAGACACTCCTCTATTCTTCTGTCAGTGCCCACAATGGGTCCCAACAGGTCCTCTTACCTGCTAACCCAAAGCTCAAACCAGCTGAGAAGAGCCCTCAGACCCCTATCCAAGATGTAATAAAAATTACCTTTAAAGTTGCATTGTCAACACTGAATACAGGTTACTAAGAATTTAAAATCCCTCACAGGCTTTTTGAGATACTCACTCCCATCTTCCCCTCTGCTCTACTTGCTCTACTGCTCAAGTTTTTTTTTGCTAGTAAAATCCCAAACCCCTTTCCCATTAGTCTTTTAATCTCTCCTTCCTGATTCTCAGATCCATGGAGCTGCTCTCACCCCCTGCCTTCCACTCTTCCCCCTCTGTACCAAGACCACAGAAAATTCTTAAGTGACCTTCTCCAGAAGTCTTCACCATGACTGACTTTAGGACTTTCAGCAAAATAATCCCTATGAAAGAGTTCAATGTAGATAAACTTCCTCTTTTCTTGTTGCCCTGTTCTAGTTGCCACTGGCTGGAAAAATCAGCACTCCTAAGCTAGAAACCCCTTACTAGTTTTTCACAAAATATGTGAACAAGGCCTCTGGCCTTGAGCTGGAGCTTCACAGAGATTGCTACATTTCTAAGATAAAGAAGTTACCAACTGGGCTCCATTTTAACAGCTGGCAGGGAGAAAAAAAAAGAGAAGACAAAAGCTCTCCCCCTCCCAGGTGTCCTTAAAAAGTTAACTTGCCAAAATAGAAGAAATAAAACAGAAACAAAAACTGCTTTTTGTGAACTTCTGCAGACTGTGATATTCTGAGCCCATTCCCTTACATGTTGGCTACAAAATTCTGAAACAACCTAAACTTGGGGTTCAGAGGATTAATTGATTACAACAGAAGCAATGCTCTCTACATCCTTTTGCAACCAAATAGGACTGCTTCCCTAGCTTCGGTGCTATCTTAGGTGCCTTTCCTTGTCTGTTCCTTCAACAGTATAATTCTATATACTTAATTATTGTTTATGTGTTCATAAAATGGTCAATAGATGTGATTAATTATGTAATGGTGCAGATGTTTCCCAGAGTGCTCTATCATGACACAGGTTCATTTAAAGTTCAAATAGGGGGGGCATAAAACCCGGTTCCGCTGGGAACCTGTATCCCTCACTTTAGCCATCCTATTTGGAATAAGAGTTGCTGCAGGTGTGGGCACAGGAACCACTGACCTAGTCCATGGGACACAACAAATGACTCAATGAGAAGCAGCAATAGACCAAAGCTTAAAGATATTAAAAACCTCAATCCCAGCTTTACAGGAATCTTTAACCTCTCTCTCCGAAGTAGTTTCACAGAATAGGCGACGGTTGGACCTCCTCTTCATGAGAGAGGGGGCCTTTGTGCTGCAATGAGGGAAGAATTTTTTTTTTTTATGCTGACAATACTGGAGTTGTAAAAGAATCTATGAGTAAATTAAGAAAACGCCTTGAAGAGCGTCAACGAGAGACAGAGGCCCAAAAAGCATGGTTTGAGTCTTGGTTCACACAGTCCCTTGGGTTAACTACGCTTTTATCTGCCTTGGCCAGTCCATTAATAATCCTCATATTATTGCTAACTGTAGGGCCCTGTTTGCTCAACCGTGTAGTTTCCTTTCTCCAAGCTCAAATTGGACAAGTTAAACTTATGGTAATCAGACAACAATATAACTCACTAGCAGACATAAAATGTGACAGCCCCCAATGATCACTTTTTTGATTAAAAGTAACCAGAACAAGAAGTGGGAAATGAAAGGTTTATTAAATAGGTACTTGTCACTTCCTGTTTTTCTGTATGCTTAACAAAACACTGTTGAAATCTTGAGAACTGTTTGCTAATCTTGTTCCCAGAATGTGTTGTCCCCAACTGCCAAACTGTGTACTCCCTCACACATTTGCAAGCAAACCGCCCACTCACCCTGACCCATCAATAAACTTCACACCCTGCCTTCTCCAAAGAAAGTACATAAGCTCTGCCTAAGCTATTCTCAGGGCTCTCTGCTAAATTTAAGTGAGCTCTGAGCTGCAGCATGCTGGACCCCCAATACACACTTTGCTGTTGCATGAGACAATCTCTTGGTGGTCTCTTCCTAAAATGCTCACTCGACCATTCCATTGGTACAATCATTAGTGTGAACTTTGCTTTTTGTGTCCAGAATATTACTGTGATAAAATGTATATGTAGGTCAGGTGACATGAGTATTTCTTCCACCATTTCTGGGAGGAATATTTTCAAGACCTAATAATTAGTATTGGGGTTATAAAGACGTGTACCCTGTGTCTATGGATATAGAGATAATGCATGAATAGACAATACTGTGTTTAAATAATATAACAGGTTCCACTTTAAATAATGTATTGAATTGATATCTGAAAATATATAAGAAATCATTTATTGATATACAATCATTCATTCCAACAAGTTATACATCTAATGGTAATATTATGGTTATGGTTCATTATCTAGGGTGTGTGAGATTTCCTTCAAAATAATTATGAAAATCAAAAATAATGTGTTTGGAAAGAATTCTCATGAAAAGACCAGTCAAGAAACATGGAGAAATATATGTGTTCTGAAGTAGAAAGTGATTGAAAGTGAAACAAATGCCAATAAAATTGCAAACTTATAGATGAAATATATATCCAATGATGTGCATGAACTAAAGAAATAGTAATGTACAAGTGTTGAAAAAAATTAACTTCAAAATACACATCATGTCCCATAGGAGTCTACTTGCATTGATGTTAAACTGAGTCAGTTACTGTAGAAATATTAGGATTTGTATACACCATTCACTTAAGTTAGTTTTCAGTGTTGGAAACAAATAGGTATTCCAGGTGGATGAATATTTCTGAAAATAATCTTGTGAAAAGATTATTATAAATCCACATACATGAATATGAATGAATTTAGGAAATGTATAATAAGACACATATATTTCATATTTTGAAAAATCTGGAGAGTATATATATATATATATATATATATATATATATATATATATATATATAAACACACACAGATATTAAAAATTAGCACTATATGCCAATTGAAATTCACCATGAAATATATATTATCCACAGATCAAAAATATTCATTTTACTGAACATGGATTTATATATAATGTTGTTCAGCTAGGAAGCTCACCCATAGGGTGAATGTTCAGTTCCAACAGCGTTTAGGAGGAGTGATCTCTTCTCACAATTTGTATCTGCCTATTCAGGTACCACACAATAGTGTACATGTGGTACCAGGTAGGATTATACATGTGCTTATAAAAATACATGTGCTGAATACGCTACAGCGAAAGGGAGACACGAATTCATATATTTGTTAACTTTAAAAACACATTGAGAACTATTTCAACAAAAAAAATGAGTAGATTTATAACTCCTACTCTATATAATGCAAAAGGCAAGTCCAACTATACACTGTGCCTTTTCTGTACTGCTTGTATTTCAATTCTGTTTGGGTTATTTTTCTCCATCATATTAGGATTAGTAGACAGAGTTTAGTAGGGTATGGGGTAGTGTCAGTGTTTCAGTATTTCAAATGGAAAATTGGAAAATGAATCCAATGTGTATGCAAATATGTGCTACACAAAAATCCACCCACTCTCATCCAGAACAATTACTTGACATTACCTTCGCCCCAATTAAGACACAATTAGAGGAGAAGAGTTATCAAATTTGTGAATACATATCTGGAATGGAAATTGCTCAGGAGTTCACAACTTTGGAGGTGCAAGAGGAGTTTCCAAAAGTAAGGGACAGGATAAAACTCCACAATCATGGAGCTCTGTTGGCCTAAAGACTTCTTGAGAAACTTCCTCTGAGGTTGGGCACTTGAAATATATGTTGTTGTCAGGAGCTTTATCTTCCTTTGTAGTGAGACCATCAAAGCTGGGTCTGCATATATGTGACCTGGAGGACATGGTCTCTTATATTCCAATGAACATTAGGCAGCAGTGCTGAATTCTCTCTTTATAGATATCTGTGGCCACTGGGGGCTAAGTGTCTCTCCGTGTGGACTGTGAAGCTATTTGGTCATCCTCCACTTTTTGTGGTGTTTCTTGCTGCTGCATTGGGAGTTTGGTATTTGCTTCTCGAAAAACAAAAAGTTCAACTGGGACACAGTGCTGGAGGGAGTTCTGTCATGTGTCGTGTGTCAGGGTCTGCAGGAGAATGCACCAAATAGGCTTCTATCACACATAGGTTGCCCCCTTGACCATAGCAACCTGATTCTGAACATTGCCCTGAAATTTCTCCATATAACAAGATGCCTTTACATACAAGGTTCTGCTGGCTGCACCATGTCAGTCGCAACCCATTTGGAAGTAAATGGCAGATCCACATGGCCCCACCACAGATGTTTTATCACACACATGCACAACACTGTTCTATGACCACTAATCAGGAGGCTCCAACGTACTGACATCTCTGTTCTACACCATTATCATGAAACCCAGTCAATCAAGGCACTGTCTTGTACACTCGAATTAGCAACAGGACATCGAAGGTTCTCCAGTGCCACCTGGTCAAGGGAATTTCAAGAATGTCATGGTATTTATGTAGCCATTTTTCAAGGATGAAGTTGGAGGCACTGTGGGTTTCCATTCATTCAGGAACCATTAAAGGTTGAGGAAGATCATTTCAATTAAATCTCTGGAGAAATTTCACAGGCAAGGCTTCCCAAAGAGTGGGCAAAAGGTTACATGAAGCCAGGCACATAGAGGTCTACAATGTGAGGTCCATGTGTGTTTTGACTCTCAACTATGGATTCCAAGGCTTTCAGAATAAAATCATATGGTATCATGGCTGAGATTCCCTGTGCTCTGTGGAAAGCCGCCCTTGGTCTAGATCTCAGTTTCCAAGGGCGACTCTCATGCGTGGCCTCCAAAAATGCCAACACAAATCATGGCAATTCTTCTCTGAGGTCAGTTCCACAACGCAGTCTCAAAGGGGAATCACATCAGAGTTTAAACCCTGATGGACCCAGTCATCTTTTCCAACCATCACTGCTCTGATTCTCCAATTTGAGGCCTACTGACAGTCAGGTATAGATTCTTTATGTGATTTGGAGTCATGAGGAAACCCAAGCACCTCTGCAGGGCTTTGAAGTACTAATTTTACCCAAAGGATTCCTATTCTCACTTGATGGATGTCAGGAAACTAATAGAGAAAGGCAAGAAGCTTCATCCACTATAACTGATCTTTTTGCCATTTTGGTTTTGGATGCACACATGGCATCTTTTTTAGATCCATCTGGTTTTGAGAATCTAAGCCACAACCTGACACAGGGCCAAGATACTGATTCAGACACATCCATTTCCAAAGCAATTAAGGAAAGAGCCACAGGTGATGCCCATTCATTTCCATTTGAAAACTATTTTCTTCAGGCTTCACAAAGTGTGACCTGAGGCAAAGACCTTTCTGACATTCAGGGCAACAGAAAAATAGGTAAGTAAAAGGCCCAAAGCAGGGTTTCTCCACTGAGACTTTTCTATTCACACTGATATTTGAGTTTTCTGAGATGATCACATTTCCTTCAGCTATTCAGTACATGGCCATTTCACAGAGCTTGGAGGTGGTACATATCTTGGACACAAAACCATGAGCCTATTCTGGAGAGTTGAGAGAATTCAGGAAGAAAACTGAAACTTAGGAATATAATAGGTGTTGCACATCAATAAGGCTGCCCACTCTCTATTCATACATTGGGCAGGATGAATGCTGGGAGCTTTCTACTAGACACAACACATCCATTGATGCATTCTCTTTTCTATTGTCTACAACCACTGACACAGTAAGATACACAGACATAGAAACACTCGCCTTGCCAAACGACATACAAGAAACAGTCTACCCCAAAACAAACAAACCGACTTTCCTACCTATTCTCAGAACATGAGACAAAACCACATACTCACACCCACACTCAAAAAGGCACCTCCTTCCCCCAAGTAGGTCTCTGACTATATGGAGTGTCCTCTGACTGGTGAGCCATACTTCGTTCCCCTGAAATGGCCTGTACGGTCTCAGATCTTGTCTCCTTTTTCAACTCAGTGAAGTTGCCAGCAGCCAGTGGTGAGCAACTACCTACTTTCCCTGGAAAGGACCCTCTTCATAGCTATTCTGTCATTTGACCATCCTCACATCAGTAGGTACCAAGAAAGACTGACTATGTCCATGGTAAATACAAACAATTGAGCCCACTGGGACGGGGACTGGGACTGGCTCTGGGTGCCTGGCTTCCTGGATACCAAGTTCAGAGAGTTCCATCAACAAGGAAGTTAAGTAGGTCAATTCTTTCTTCTGAAGCAGGAAATGATTGAAAATGAATCAAATGCGTACAAATTTGTGAACTTGTGGATGAAATATATATCCTATGATGTGAATAAACTGAAGAAATTGTAATGTACCAGTGTTGAACAAAATGAACTTCAAAATACACATCATGTCCCATAGATTTCTACTTGCATTGATGTTAAACTGTGTCAGTCACTGTAGAAATATTAGGATTGTATGCACCATTCACTTAAGTTAGTTTTCAGTACTAGAAAACATATATGTATTTCAGGTGGATGAATATTTCTGAGAATAATCTTGTGAAAAGTTGATTATAAATCCACATACATGAACATAAATGAATTTAGGGAGTGTATATAAGACACATATATTTCATATTTTGAAAAATCTGAAGAGTGTATATATATACAAAACACACACACAGACAATAAAAAGTAGCAATATATATGCCAAACAAAATTCATCATGAAATATATATCATCCATAGATGCAAAAATATTTATGTTACTGAACATGGATTTATGTAAAATGTTGTTCTACTAGGAAGCTCACCCATAGATTGAATTTTGAGTTCCAACAGCGTTTATGGGGAGTGATCTCTTCTCACAATTTGTATCTGCCAAGTCAGCCTCCTCACAAGAATGTACGTGTGATTCCAAGTAGGATTCTATATGTGCAGATAAAAATACATGTGTTGAATAGGCTACAAAGAAATGGAGACAGGAATTCACATATTCGTTAACTTTAAAAACACATGGAGAACGATTTCTATTAAAAATTAACTAGATTTATAACACCTACCCTATATCATGCAAAAGGCAAGTCCAAATATACACCATGCCTCCTCTGAACTGCTTGTATTTCTATTCTGTTTGGGTTATTTTTCTCCATCATATTAGGATTAGTAGTCAGAGTGTAGTAGGGTATGGGTTAGTGTCAGTTGTCCCGGCCGGCCGCACACATCAATGTGGGCAAGGAACCTAGTTGGGGAGGAATGAAGGGACAAGAGACACGAGAGATTACAGCAAGACTGGAGTTCTGATCATGCTGCAAACTTTTATTGTTCTAACATGGGAATTTATATGTTGTGGATGGGAAAGCTCTCTTATCGGCAGTTGCTGGATGTCTTCAGAAAGTTTCATAACCTCAGGATGTTGCAGGAAGACAGATGGCCGCAGGATGTCTAAGGGAGATAGATGGCTGCGGGATGTCTCTCAGGCAGGATATCTCCCAGGGGGCTGTTTCTTTTCAGTGTCAGGCTATTCTTTGAAGGAGAACTTCCTTCTAGCCCCTGACCTCTCTTTCTAATATAAAATATTTGACCATACCTTACCGGCCAATGTTTTAGGGGGTGATAGAGGCTCTGTTTCTCTAGCAGGCCTTAGAATATCTCCTGATTCGAGAGAGCATGTTTACTAGGAGATTTCGTGGTGGCCTTGGCATGTTTTGGGAGGAGACGGCTTTGAGGGGGAAGCAGGCCGACCACCATGCACCAGAGCGTGTCACTAAGAGGTTTTCTGTTTTGGGATCCGTGGATACATCCTCCTGCAGTCCATCCTGCACCCTCCGTTATTATGGCCTAACGTCCTCACTCCATGGGTGCATCCTCCCCCAAGTGGAGGGGCCCATGGAGGACGAACCCTTATGGCAATGGCAGAAGATGGTTGGTCAGAGCTGTTACTTATAGTTTAATGTAAGAAAGAGAGATCTGTGGGGATGTAAACTTAAGAAATAAGCCTGTGAGAAGGGTAGAACATCCTTTTAAATGTTGGCAGCATGGTCTTCCATCTCCAGGCGATGATAGTGGACCTGTATGGGCTTAGAGGCCAAAATATTAATCTGTTCTATAATAAATTGTACAAGCCTGTTTATAATGCAGGGTCCTATGGACACCAATTAAAGTAAACCCAACAAAGGGCCTTATAGGGGAAGAAGGTAGGGTAGAAATCCATTAAACCCAGTCCAGAGGGGATTTTCAAAAAGTTCCCTTCATCTCTTTTCTAGATCTTCTTGAAGCTGCTTAATTTTAGTGCGTACTATGGCTTATTTATTGGCATTAAAGCAGCATCGTTCCCCTAAGGCCAAGCAAATACCTCCCTGGTTAGCTGTCAGTAAATCTAAGCCTTCTCTGTTTTGAAGGAACACTTCTGCCAGGGAGTCTACTAGGTCCTGCAAATCTTTAATGGTTCCTGATATAGTTTGTACATCATTTATAAGTTGTTGAGACAGGCGACGCTAAGAGTGTATAGCCATGCCTAAGCCAGCCGTACCTGTGGCCACAGTAGCTGTTATTCCAAGGCTGGCAACGAGTGGTAAGGCCTGTATTGCCCGCCTGTGTCTTTTGACTGAGGTGTCTAGACTAGGAATGCATAGAGTTTCGTATCCTGGGACAATAGTTATATCAGGGAGTAATAAGGCAAGAACACAGCCAACGGTCCAATTCGATGGAAGCCTCGGGAAGGCCGAGTTTCCTCCACACATAAAAACTGTGCCATTGGAGGGACAAAGAGATGGGGTGGATGAGGAATAGTTTTGTACTGTTGAGCAATTTCCAAAGGAAGTAACTCCAACATCAATATCATAGTTATTATTTTGCATGGCGCCTAAAAGACATATTGTAAAAGTGCCTATAGACTGTACTTTTAAATGAAATCTGGGTTGGCATGTATTATCATCGTCTATGATAGAATTAATAGGAACTGCCATAGGCATGATTGCCCCTGTTGTCATGGAGAGCCAGCAATCACCAGCAAAGTTGGGGTTGTAATTATTAAGCAAGGAGAAGGTAGTTTCCAAAATATCTAATGTATTGTTATCTAAACCTGGGAGCTGGCATTTTGGCTATATTAAGGGATGATATGTGAGCTCAGGGATTTGGGGTTTCAAAAGTTTGATTATCTGAGGATGCTTGACAGCATAAGGGAATCCTCCACCATCAGTGACCCCTGTAGGTGCCTTAATGGGGCAGCAGGAGGGTTTACCAACAGGGCCTTGGCACCCAGCTGACTGTAGCTTGGTGTATTTGCCTTCTCCTCCCCGGTCAAAAAGAACGGGGGTATAATGAATAGTGGTCCCTCCTGCTGCATGAGTTTTAGTTAGGGAGGCTTCAAAAAATTGTTCTCCCTGCTTGTTAACACAAATTGAGGCCGACGCATACAAGTGGCATGCATCGCTTGGGTATGCGTTCAAGTTGCAGAACAATTTTGGAGAGCTTTACTTGTACTAGGGGGAATAATCTTTGGCTTGTTAACACATACCAATTTAGGCTGATGAACTCCTCTGAGTTTATGGTCAACCTCGGCCCGGAGGTAAGCCACCTTAGTCACGCAGTCAGCAGTCTGGGTCAAACTAGTGGGAGCCTGAGTCCAAGATCCTCCCTTGCGTTCACAGGGAGGGCCAAAAAGGTACTCCATAATGTTGGAAGGTGGAGGGCCAAAGCCTCCGTGTACAATCCTGTTCACATAAGTGCCTTAAGTAGGATCCTCACACAGATTGTTGGCTGCATCTGAAAAAGAGGAAAATTTGTCCTCAGGGGGAGGGCCTCCATCCCCGTGTTGAGGTAAGCCATTAACCTGTTTAACCAGGCGTTCTGGTAACCATCTTGGGGCTGCTTGCTCTTCGTCCAAAACACAAGCTGAGCCTCGTCCACAGATGAGGACAGGACCTGGGGGTTTCCATTTATTTGTAAGGGGATTGTGCCACATAACAGGTGGGCGAACAGAATTGGACGAGGATTGCCTGTGTCAGTCTGCAGCCGAATGGCCTTCATTGTCTAGGGAAAGAAAAATAAGGGCAAATAATGCATGATTAAGGCGATGCCTGTGAGTGGTAAATACAAGTGCAGAAGCATTAATGCGGGTTAGCCAAATCTTTAGGTAAGGTGGGCACGTTCCACAATGCCTGAGGCTTGTATGGAATTCCAGTAGTATGCCAAATTTGCGAGGTAGCACAAAACTGTTTAAACTTGGCACTGGTATATGCAGGACAATTATCTTTTTTTAATATGTATTGGTTTACCCATTACAGAAAACGCTGAAACAAGATGAGAAAGGACATCTTTGATAGCCTCTCCAGAATGTGGTGATGCGAAAATAAGGCCACTGAAGGTATCTACAGAAACGTGTACATATTTGGTTTTTCCAAATTCAGAAAAATGAGTAACATCCATTTGCCAAAACTGATTGGACAGTAATCTTCGGGGGTTAACTCCCAAGTGTTGAATGGGGAGGGAGACAGGGCAACCAGGGCATGCTTTTACTATTTCTCGTGCCTGTTGCCTGGTAATTTTACATAGTTATCGAAGGTTCTGGGAATTTAGATGGTGAAGATTGTGTAACTCCGTGGCCTTTTGAGTGCAGCCAACAAAAATTGGAAAGATGAAACGAGTTGCTGCATCAGCTTTGGCATTACCTTGTGTTAGAGGGCTGGGAAGATCAGAGTGTGCCCTGCTGTGTCCTAAGAAAAATGGGTGTTGTCTGGCCTGAATTAGCTGCTGAAGCTGGTGAAACCGATGGGCGACATTGGAAGAAGCCTTAATGGTCGGTGAAATCTCAAGCAGGCGCACAGAATGAGCAATGTAGGCACTGTATGTATAAATATTAACAGGATTATCAAAAAATGTTTTAAAAACTTGTGTTATTGCAAACAATTCCACAAACTGTGCTGAATGATAGACAGTATCAAAGGTGTTAGGCTGGTTATTAACAACAAAGACTGCTCGGCCATTACTGGAACTGTCTGTAAAGACAGTAAGGGCTTGAGGAATGGGAGCCTTTTGAGTAATTTTGGCAAAAATAAATGGATGTAACTGGACAAAATGTAAAAGGGGGTCATTGGGTAGGTGGTTATCAATTGTTCCCAAAAAGCCTGATAAGGCAATACGCCATTCATCCTCCGTCTGTAGTAAAAATTGGATTTGGTCTTTAGTATATGAAATTAAAATATTATCATGGTCTTTGCCAAAATGTTGTCGAGATAGCAAACGACTTTTAAAAATAATAGAAGCTACCTGAGCAAGAAAAACAGTAATAACCTTGGAGAATGTGGTGGGTAAATGGACCCAAAGCAAAGGCAGCCTTTATTTCTAAAATGTGTATTTCGTTGCCAAAATATTCCTGTGGGTGTATGAGGAGTGTGTAAAATAACCAGAACCAGAGGAAGGTTATAGGAATGTTCTGTAAAAAACTGTTTGGCAATGGCTTCTGTGACTTGGTTTAATGCCTGTCATGCCTCGGGAGTAAGTTTTTGAGGGGAGGAGGGGTGGGAATCACCTCTCAAAATATCATTAAGAGACAAAAGTACACAAGGTGGTAATTTTAAATATGTTTTTAGCCATTGAATATTCCCCAGGAATTTTTGAAAATCATTAAGGTTTTGAAGATGGTCCACCCATAGTGGTATCTTAGGAATTTGGATCTGATTATCTTGAAGTTTAAGGCCCAAATAGGTATAACAGTCCTGTGTTTTAACCTTATTAGGAGCTATCTGTTGTCCCAAGGAAGTGAGGATTTTGTAAATGTCCAAGTAACAATTATTAAGGTCATGGTTATTAGGTGCAGCAATTAACAAATCATCCATATAATGTAAAATATAAATTTGTGGCCATAGCTCTCTCACAGGGTCTACTGCTTGAGTTACGTATTTTTGGCAAAGACTAGTGCTGTTGGCCATACCTTGGGGAAGAACCTTCCATTGAAATCTCTGCATAGAGCCCTGAAAATTAATGCGAGGGAGACTAAAGGCAAAATAGGGTCTATCCGCAGGATGTAAAGGAATGGTAAAAAAACAATCTTTTAACTCAATAATCATTTTAGAATAGTTTCTGGGAATAGCCACTGGTGTGGGGATGCCTGGCTGTAGTGCTCTTATTAGGCACATAGCTTTATTAATGGCACACAAATATTGTAAAAGGCACCACTTGCCTGAATTTACTTGATAACAAAAATTGGAGTATTCGATGTTGAGGTTGAGGGCTCTACATGGCCGGCTGCCAGCTGTTCCTGCACTAACATGGAGGCAGCCTCCATATTTTCTTGGGTAAGAGGCCATTGATGCACCCACACAAGAGTCTGAGTTTCCCAAATAATTTTATCTCCATGGGGTACAGGAGAGTCAGAGACCGACACTAAAAATCCGAATACCCAAGTCCATATGTATTTGTTTTTTGTATGGGTTTTATTGGCTCAACCAGTCCTTGTCTCAGTCTCCCAAGGCCTGTACCAGGGACAAAATTTATATGAAGCATTTGATGAGTTACCATGGAATTGGGACTGGCATGAATAACTTCCATTTGACTCAAAATATCTCGGGCCCATAGGTTAACAGGGAGGTCAGGAACAACGAAAGAAGTGACAATTCCCTTATTACCCTCTTTATAAGTCCAGCTAAGATCCGTAGAGCTGACCAGAGGATTTTTTGACTGTCCTATCCCTTTAAGGTCAGTCAAGGATGAGGTGAGGGTCCAAGCTGATGGCCAATATTTTTGAGAAATAATTGTGTCATCAGCTCCAGTATCTAGAATTCCTTGGAATTCCTTTCCTTCAATAAGTAAGGAAATTGTGGGTCTTTTGTGAGAAACGGGTTGAACCAAATTTACATCAGAGCAGCCCAAGGAGGCAGTCCCCTGCGGTAGGTTTGGGCGGTGGAAATGCCTCCTGGATTCAAGGGAAGGAGTATTAATTGTGCAAGACTTGTTCGTGCTGGGATGGCCACAACTCCATTAATAGCTGTGGCCAGTATTTTTTTTCTCCAGTGAAATCATTATTATTAATGCCATGGAAGACCTGAACACCATGTAAGTTAGTAGAGGCTCTCCCAAAAATAAGGGCACATATATGAGATTGAGGGGGACCCATAATTCCAGTGGGTATTATCTGGGGTCCTTGCATTGAGTCCAATATAGTATCGGTGGTGGCACAGAGGTCCAATCCTGCGCTGCCTGGAGTGGCTAGTTGGAGGGAGGCAATTGTGGAGAAGAATTTTGAGGTAGGTTGGGAGTTTGGGAGGGAACAAATCTTATTGCCCCTGGGTTTGTCCTGGGGGATGTCGTGGCCCGGGGCTGGCCCCGCAGGGAGTTTCCCAAGAAGCAGGAAAAAATAGGCTGTCTGAGGGCATTTGTCTTAGATCTACACTCACTGGCCCAGTGATGACCTTTACCACATCTAGGGCAAAGGATAGCTTGGGGCGGTATAGCCCCAGTTGAAGGAGACGATATTCCTAGGCTTTTTTTTGCCTGTCGGACACTTGCGTGCAAAATGGCCAGGTTGTTTACAAGTAAAGCAAGTACGTGAGCCAGGATTGTGAAAGGTCTTGGTAAAGGTGGCACCTAGGGCAAGACCCATGGCATGGGCTGCACCTACCCCTGCATAGAGTCTAATAAAGTCAGAAAGTTTCCCTTTATCCTTATGTGGTTGAAGAACATCCTGACATGCCGGGTTGGCGTTTTCAAAGGCAAGATGTTTTACAAAAGCGCTTTTGCTTTCGCTTGGTCCAAGCAAGCATTCCACAGCTAGGTTAAGCCGGGGAACAAAGTCGCTATAAGGCTCGTCGGGCCCTTGTCAAATTTTTGCCAGGGAAGTGGTAGCCGAGGCTTTTGAGGGAGGTGTCTCCAAGCATGTAAGCCAGCCATCTGAATCTGCATCAAAAGTCCAGCAGGAAAATGTGCCTGTTTAGTTTTATTGTCAAAAGGCTCATTGCCCACTAGCTTAACATAAGTCCTGGATTTAGAGAAGGCCTTAGTTAAAATTTTTTGAGCAGTTTCCCTACAGTGCTCTTTGAAATCTGCATTCCATAACAGGAAGTCTCTGGCACTGAGGGTAGCTTGGTCTAAAAATTTCCAATCATTGGGACTAAGTCATTGTGTGCTGTGGCTTTCTAATAAAGCCAACGTGTAGGGTGCAATGGGGCCATAGTGAGCACAAGCCTTTTTAAGTTTTTCAGGAAAATGCAGGCTTAATTTTTTGTAGACTCTGGGTTCCTGCCTGCCTAGGGCTGAACTCCTCATTTTCTGAGTCCTGATCTCCTTAATCCATTTCCCCGCTTCCTCCTCTTTATCCTCGTCTAATTCTTTGACCTCAGCCTGGGCAGGCTTATCTATCAGACTGGTGGTGACTGGGAAGGCGAGCACAGGTCAATGGAGTGGCTTCGCCTTTGTATTAGACCACTGTAGGCCAGTTGCTTTGACTCCATACCTAAGGCTAATGAAGAGAGCTCAGAGTGAAGGGTTCTTAATTCTTTTAAATGTTTGATCTGTTCCTGTGTATGTTGAAAGGATGCTCACAAAGGAGCCAGTTTAGGCAAGGGAAGTGGGGAGAAAATATCGGGGGGGGGGGCATTTGTTCCCTGAAGGGCCAGAGCACAAAAGGCAGGAGGGATATAGCAGGGAGGTGGATGTGTAAGTCCTATAGGCTGTGGCAGGGTCTTGAGAGGTGGAGGGTCTTCTGAATGGTAGCGAGCTGCTTCCTTCTCCAAGGTAGCCTCCTCTACAGGGGTCAATGAGTCTCCGGTATTTAAAACTGGATAAAGGCAGTTGGTAATCATTGGAGCCTTATTCATTAGGGTGGTATTTTGAGGGGGACCAGGAAGGTTCCCACGGTCCTGGGGAGCCTGAGAAGGGTCTATGTCTATACTAACTGATGGGCATGCCGAGGGGATATGAGAAGTATTTGCATAGTCTCTTTCCCAACCTTGACAACTTTTAAGGTACCATTGTCAAAGGGTGAACTTTTAAGAATTCTATTAATTAAGTTCCAGTAAGAAAAGGTGGGAACAGGCACTTTTTCTGGGCCAAAGGATTCATAATAATCTTTTAAACAGTCTCCTACTCTAAGCCATCTTTTACCATCAATGGTCCTTTCAAGAGGAAACCATGGACACTGCTCTCTTATGTGTGAAAAGAAAAAAAATTTAAGTCTTTTTTCTTAATACGCGCCCCCATGTCTGGAAGGACTCCTTGTAGCCTGACAAAAACAAATTATGTGACGAAACTGTTTGCCCCATGGTGGGTCAATCACCGTGTGTCATCCCCACCCTCCTCCTGGATCTGTCTCTCGGTGGTGTCTTCTGCGGTTATTGCAAGCTCCGCTTGACCAAATCTTCCAGGAGGACGGGGTCCCCCTCAATCAAAAGCTCGAGCCCCAGTCAGTGGGCGCCAGATGTCCCGGCCGGCAGGACACATCAACGTGGGCAGCGAACCTAGATAGGGAGGAATGAAGGGACAAGAGACACGAGAGATGACAGCAAGACAGGAGTTCTGATCAAGCTGCAAACTTTTATTGTTCACACAGGGGTATTTGTATGCTGGATGTGGGAAATCTCTCTTATCGGCACTTCCTAGATGTCTTCACAAGGTGAGATAACCTCAGGAAGTTTCAGAAAGACAGATGGGCACAGGATGTCTCAGGGAGACAGATGGCTACAGGATGTCTCCTGGTGGCTGTTTCTTGTAAGTGTCAGGCTATTCTTTGAAGGAGAATTCCTTCTACCTCTGACAGTCAGGGATTCAGTATTTCGAATAGAAAATTGGAAAATGAATCCAATGTGTATGCAAATATATGCTACCCAAAAGTCTTCCCACTCTCATTCAGAACAATGCCTTGACATTACCTTCACCCCAAGTAAGACACAATAAGAGGAGAAGAGTTAGAAAATCTGTGAATACACATCTGGAATGGAAAATGCTCAGTAGTTAACAACCTTGGAGGTGGTAGAGGTGTTTCGAAAAGTAAGGTACATGGTAAAAACTCCACAAACATGAAGCTCTCTTGGCCTAAAGACTTCTTGAGAAACTGCCTCTGAGGTTGGGCACTTGAAATATATGTTGTTGTCAGGAGTTTTAACTTCCTTTGTAGTGAGACCATCAAATCTGGGTCTGCTTCTGTGTAACCTGGAGCACATGGTTTATTTTTTTCCAATAAACATGAGGCAGCAGGGCTGAATTCTCTCTTTGTAGGTAATTTGTTGCCATTTGGGGGCAAAATGTCTCCCAGTGTGGACTTTGAAGCCATTTGGTCTTCCTCTACTTTTCATGGTGTTTCTTGCAGCTACACTGGGAGTTTGGTATTTGCTTCATGAAATACGAGGAGGTCAACTAGGACAGAGTGCTGGAGGGAGTTCTGTCACGTGTGTTGGTTAAGGGTCTGCAGGAGAGTGCACCAACCAGGCTTCTATCCCACATAGCTTGCCCCCTTGACAATAGAAATCTGATTCTAAACATTGCCCTGAAACCTCTCCGTATAACAAGATGCCTTTACATACAAGGGTATGGGGGCTGCACCATGTCAGTCACAAACCATTTGGAAGCCAATGGCAGATCCACATGACCCCATCACAGATGTTTTAACAAACACCTACACTCCACTGCTCTAGGCCGAATACTCATCGGGCTCCAAATTACTGGCATCTCTGTTCTACACGATTTTCATGAAACCCAGTCAATCAAGGCACTGTCTGGTAAACTCATGATCATCTATAAGACATCCAAAGGTTCTCCACTGACACCTGTTCATGAGAATTTCAAAAATTTAATGGTATTTATCTAGCCTTTTTTCAAGGATGAAGTTTGAGGCACTGTGGGTTTTAATTCATTCAGGAACCATTAAATGGAGAGGAATCTCATTTCAATGAAATCTCTGGAGAATTCTAACAGGCAATGCTTCCCAACGACAGGCTAAAAGGTCACATTAAGCCAGGCGTTTGAGGTCTACAATGTGTGATCCTTTTGTGTTTTGACTTGCAACTATGGCTGCCAATTCTTTAAGAATAAAATCATGTGATATCCTTCCTGAGATTCCCAGTGCTCTGTGGAAAGCCACCCTGGGCCTTGATCTCAGTTTCCAAGGGCGACTCTCATGTGTGGCCTCCTAAAATCCCATCACAATACATGGCAATACTTCTTTGAGGTCAGTTCCATAACTCAGTCTCTAAGGGGAATCACACCAGTGTTCAAGCCCAGGTGGCCTCAGTCATCTCTTCCAACGGCCACAAAAATGACCACAATTAAAACCAAAACACTCCCACATGGCCCTCATCTTCTTCCATATAGACACTAATCATAACCTCAGGCTGTAGGTTTCCATGAGGGCCAAAGCCAAAGACAGTATCCAAAATAAGGTCCCTTTCTCCCATTTGCCTAAAGTCAGTGTGGCAGGGACACCCTTCCTGTGAACCAGGAGTGATCTAAGAGGCCTGCCCTTAATACTGCTCTGATTCTCCATTTTGTGGCCTAATGACTGTGGGGTTTAGATTCCTTATGTTAATTGGGGTCATGAGAAAACCCAAGCACCTATGGCCTAGCCTCTGTAGTGATTTGAAGAACTCATTTGACCCAAAGGATCACTATTCTCAAAGATGGAGGTCAGGAACCTTACAGAGGAAGGTGAGAGACTTCATCCACAATGACTGCTCTTTTGGCTATTTTGGTTTTGGATGCACACATGGGATTTTTTTAGATCCATTAGGTGCTGAGAATCTAAGCCACAACCTCACACAGGGCCAAGAAGCTGATTCAGACACATCCCTTTCCAAAGCAATTAAGCCAAGAGCCAAAGGTGATGCCCATTCATTTCCATTTGAAAACTCTTCAGTCTTCACAAAGGGGTGGCCTGAGGCACAGACCTTCCTGACATTCAGGGCAATAATACAATAGGTAAGCAAAAGGCCCAAAGCAGGGTTTCTCCACTGAGACTTTCCTGGTCACACTGATATCTGAGTTTTCTGAGATGCCCACTATTGCCTTCAGCTATCCAGTACATGGCCATGTCACAGAGCTTAAAGGTGGTACATATCTTGGACACAAAACCATGAGCCTATTCTGGAGTTTGGCCAAAATTCAGAAAGAAAATAGGAACTTAGGAAGATATTAGGAGTGGCCGATCCATATGGCAAGCCGCAGACCATTCATAAATAGGACAGGATGAATGCTGGTAAGATTTCTACTAGATAGGACATATGTATTGATGCACTCTCTATTCTAATGTCTACAACCACGGACACAGTGGGATACACCTACATAGAAACACTCGCCTTGTCAAAAGACTTACTAGAAACATTTCACACCAAACCAAACAAAACGACTTTCCTACCTATTCTCAGAACATGAGACAAAATGACAAACCCACACCCACACCCATACCCACACCCACACAGACCCCCAAGTAGGTCTGTGAAAATATGGAGTGACCTTTGACTGGTGGGCCATAATATATTCCCCCATAATGGGCCGTCCTGTCTCAGATCTGGTCTCCGTGTCCAACTCTGTGAAGCTGTTAGGAGCCAGCGGTGAGCCAGTACCTTCTTTCTCAGGAAAGGCCCCTCCTCAGACCTTCCTGGCATTAGGCTATCCTCACATCAGTAGGTACCAAGAAAGACTGTCTCTGTCCTTGGAAAATCCAAACAAGTTTGAACACTGGGACATGAACTGGGACTAGCTCTGGGTGCCTGACTTCCTGTATCCCAAGTTCAGAGAGTTCCTTCATCAAGGAAGTGAGGTGAGGTCACTTCCTTCAGGAACTAAATGAGGTCACTGCCTTGACAACAACTTTGTCCTAAAAGTTGCTTCTAAGAGTCCCATGAGATGGAGGATGCACCTACTAGCTCTGACATTTTCACAAGTTAGAATGGTATATCAACCATAGGCACCCGGGAACAGCTCTCCACACAGGCCTGGTTTGGACCATCTTCTCTACATTAAGATGAAAGAGGCTGATTCAGACACATCCCTTCATCTTGACCAGGTTGTTTACCATGGAAGTTGACTTTTCCTCCCTCAGGTCCTTCATAGCTGCCTACATCTTCTCCATGGAACATTTCTGCATGGACCTTTGAGGTTCTCAGCAGGTGGAAGTTTCCCTACACTCCTGTATTGTCAGGCCAACTCTGTCCCTGCTTTTCTACAAAGTTAGATTGAGGGAACAGTGTATGGTTTGGGTAATAACAGGTTCGATTTTGTTAGGAATCATTCTGAGCGATGAATAATGGTATTGGGAACCTGCGATATTTATTAAATTATATTGGTAAAATATATGTATGAAAACAGAAATCTAGGATTTGAAGCCCAGAAGGGCATTGGGCCCATGATTGGGATACGTAGTGTTGAATTAGGTTCTGCACAGATGTCTCAGATAAATCCATTTACAATGGCATAGGACCTTGTACATTGGATGATTGAATGAGGAAGAGAACATCCAGTCAAAAAGGGATAGTCGGTAGGATTATGTAGATAGTCGGTAGGTTTAGGAAGAAGAGTGAGTACAGGATTTGGACGGAAATTTCTTTAGCAATAGCGTTTCAGTTAGAGAGTGAATGTAAATGTCAGCACATATGAAAATTCAGTCACAATGATGAACTTTGAAAAATATGTAGAAAAGCAGATAATAATAGAGACTTTAAAAAATCTGGCAAAGTATAAAGTGAGTGATAGGATTAGACATTTTGTACACTGTTGAGTTTGAATATATAATCTTAAGAAGAAACAAATATGCAGTGACCATTAGGATTGACATTTGAGAGCATTAGGAAACCTGGACATGGATGCTTTTAGTAATCCATGTTCACTTTCCTTTTAGGCTTTGGTACAATCATAAGTGTGACCTTTGCATTTTTTGTCCAGAATATTACTGTCATAGAATGTATATGTGGATCAGGTGACATGAGCATTTCTTCAAGCATTTCTGGGAGTAAGGTTTTCAAGAGCTATAAATTAGTATTGGGGGTACAAAGAGGTGTACAGTGTGTCCATGAATATAGACATAATGCATGAATAGACCACATTTTGAATAAATAATTTAACTGTTCCCACTTTAAATAATGCATTGAATTAATATATGAAATATTATAAGAAATCTTGTATTGATATAATATCATTCATTTCAACCAGTAATACATCTAAATGTAATATTAGGGTTATGGATTATCATGAAAGGTGTGTGAGTATTGCTTCAGAAGTGATCCTAGAAATCGAAAATAATGTGTTTGGAAAGAAGTCTCATAAAAAGACCAGTCAAGAAACATGGAGGAATACATGTGATCTGAAGAAGAAAATGCTTGAATGTGAAACAAATGCCTATATACTTGCGAACTTGTGGATGAAATATATATCCCATGATGTGAATAAATTGAAGAAATAGTAATGTACCAGTGTTGAATAAAACGAACATCCAAATACACATCATGTCCCATAGGAATCTACTTGCATTGATGTTAAACTAGGTCAGTTACTGTAGAAATATTAGGATTTGTATGCACCATTCACTAAAGTTAGTTTTCAGTACTAAGAAACAAATATGTATATCAGGAGAATGAATATTTTGAGAATACTCTTGAGAAAATTTGATTATAAATCCACATACTTGAATATGAATGAGTTAAGGGAGTTTATAATAAGACACATATTTCATATTTTGAAAAATCTGGAGAATATATATATATATATATATATATATATATATATATACACACACACACAAACACACACAGACATTAAAAATAGCATAATATATGCTATAGGAAATTCACCATGAAATTTATATCATCCAGAGATCCAAAAATATTTATTTTATTTAACATGGATTTATGTATAATGTTGTTCAACTAGGAAGCTCACGCATAGGTTGAATTTTCAGTTCTAAAGCGCTTAGGAGGAGTGATCTCTTAAAATTTGTATCTGCCAAGTCAGCCACTTCACAAGAATGTACGTGTGGTATCAGGTAAGATTCTATAATTGCATGTAAAAATACATGTGCTGAATAGGCTACAGAGACAGGGAAACAGGAATTCACATATTTGTTAACTTTAAAACACATGGAGAAATATTTTAACAAATAATTGACTAGATTTATAACTCCTACCCTAAATAATGCAAAAGGCAATTCCACTATACACCATGCCTTCTCTGAACTGCTTGCATTTCTATTTTTTTGGTTTATTTTTCTCCACCTTATTAGGATTAGTTGTCAGAGTCTAGTAGGGTAGGTGTTAGTTTGAGGTATTCAGTATTTTGAAAGGAAAATTGGAAAATGAATCCAATGTGTATGTAAATATGTGATACACAAAAATCTTCCCACTCTCATCCAGAACAATGCCTTGACATTACAATCGCCCAGAGTAAGACACAATTAGAAGAGAAGAGTTAGAAAATCTGTGAATAAATATCTGGAATGGAATATGCTCAGGAGTTCACAACCTTGGAGGAGGTAGAGGAGATTCCAAAAGTAAGGGACAGTGTAATCATTCCAAAAACATGGAGCTCTGCTGGCCTAAAGACTTCTTGAGAAACTGCCTCTGAGGTTGGGCACTTGGAATATATGTTGTTGTCGGGAGCTTCAGCTTCGTTTGTAGTGAGACCATCAAATCCGGGTCTTCATCTATGTGACTTGGAGGACATGGTTTCTTATTTTCCACTGAACATGAGTCAGCAGTGCTGAATACTCTCTTTGTAGGTAAACTGTGGACACGGGGGGCTAAGTGTATCCACATGGGCCTGTGAAGCTATTTGGTCATTCTCCACTTTTCGTGTTGTTTCTTGGTGCTGCACTGGGATTTTGGTATTTGTTTCACGAAATACAAAGAATTCAACTGTTACTCTGTGCGTGAGGGAGTTCTGTCACGTGTGGTGGGTCAGGGTCTGCAGGAGAATGCACCAAACAGGCTTATATCCCACATAGTTGCCCCCTTGACCATAGCAACCTGATTCTTAATATTTCCCTAAAACCTCTATATATAACAAGATGCCTTTACATTGAAGGGACTGCTGGCTGCACCATATCAGTCACAAGCAATTTGGAAGCCAAAGGCAGATCCACATGACCACACCGCAGATGTTTTGTCACACACCTGCCCACCAGTGCTCTAGGCCCACTCCTCAGGAGGCTCCAACTTCCTGGCATCTCTGTTCTGCACAATTTTTATGAAAACCAGTCAATCAAGGCACTGACTGTTATTCTGATGATCAGCCACAAGATATTCAAAGAATCTCCAGTGCCAACTTGTCACGGGAATTTTAAAAATTTCATGATATATTGACCTAGCCATTTTTCAAGGATGAAGTTGGAGGCATTCTGGAACTATTAAATGGTGAGGAAGCTCATTTCAATGAAATATCTGGAGATGTCTCACAGGAAAGGCTTCCCAAAGAGTGGCCAAAAGGTCACATGAATCCTTGAAAATTGAGGTCTACAATGTGAGGTCCATGTGTGTTTTGACTCTCAACAATGGTTGCCAAGTTTTTCAGAATAAAATCATGTGATATCCTGGCTGAGATTTCCAGTGCTCTGTGAATAGCTACCCTGGGCCTAGATCTCAGTTTCCAAGGGCGACTATCGTGCGTGGCCTCCTAAAATTCCAACACTATTCATGGCAATACTTCTCTGAGTTCAGTACGAGAACTCAGTCTTTATGCAGAATCCCACCAAAGTTCAAGCCAAGGTGGACCATGTCATCTCTACTAACCGCCACAAAAATGACTACAATTAAAACCAAAACACTCCCACATGGCCCTCATTTTCTTCCATACAGACACTCATCATAACCTCTGGCTGGAGGTTTCCGTGAGGGGTGCAGCCCAAGACAGTGTCCAAAATAAGCTCCCTTGCCCCTCATTTGCCTAAAGTCAGGGTGGCCTGGACACCCTTCCTGTGAACTAAGAGTGATCAAATAGGCCTGCCATTTATTTTGCTCTGCTTCTTAAATTTGAGGCCTACTGATGGTGGGATTTAGATTTTTCATGTGAATTGGAGTCATGAGAAAACCCAGTCACCTATGGGCTAGAATCTGCAGGGCTTTGAAGAACTTATTTGACCCAAAGGAGCCCTATTCTCACTTGATGGAGGTCAGGAACCTTACCAAGGAAGGAGAGAGACTTCATCCACAATGATTGCTCTTTTGGACATTTTGCTTTTGGATGCATACATGGGATCTCTCTTTAGATCCATCAGGTTCAGAGAATCTAAGCCACAGAATTACACAAGGTCAAGGGGCAACAGAACAATAGGTAAGGAAAAGGCCCAAAGCATGGTTTCTCCACTGAGTCTTTACTGGTCACACTGATATCTGAGTTTTCTGAGATGCTCGCCATGCCCTTCATTTAACCAATACATGGCCGTGTCACAGAGCTTGGAGGTGGTACATATCTTGGACACAAAACCATGAGCCTATTCTGGAGAGTGGCCAGAATTCAGGAAGCAAACAGTAACTTAGGAAGATAGCAGGTGTTGCCGATCCATAAGGCAAGACGCAGTCCATTCATAAATTGGGAAGGATGAATGCTGGGAAGCTTTCTACTAGACAAGACTCATCCATTGATGCATTCTCTTTGCTAATGTCTACAACCACGGACACAGTGAGATACACAGACATAGAAACACTCGCCTTTTCATACGACTTTCTGGAAACACTTTACTCCAAACCAAACAAACCGACTTTCGGACATATTCTCAGAGCATGAGAAAAAAACCACAAACCCACACCCACAGCCAGATAAGCACCTCCTTCCTCCAAGTAGGTTTGTGACTATCCGGAGTGTTCTCTGACTGATAGGCCATACTATGTTCCCCCAAATAGCCTCTCCTATCTCACATCTGGTGTCCATGGGCAATTCTGTGAAGTTGTCAGGAGCCAGCAGTGAGCCACTACCTTCTTTGTCAGGAAAGGCCCCTCTTCAGAGCTTTCCTGTCATTTATCCATCCTCACATCAGTAGATACCAAGAAAGACTGACTCTGTCCTTGTTAAATCAAACAAGTGAGACCACTAGGCCTGGGACTGAGACAGGCTCTAGATGCCTGGCTTCCTGGATCCCAAGTTCAGAAAGTGCCATCACCAAAAAAGTGAGGTGAGGTAACTTCTTTCAGGAACTGAATGAGGTTACTGCCTTGGCAACCAGTTTGTCCTAACACATGCATCCAAGGTTCCCATGACATGTAGGCTGACCATATTTCTGTGACACTTTCACAAGTTAGAATGGTATATCAACCATAGGCACCCGGGAACAGCTCTCCACACAGGCCTCATTTGGTCCATCTTATCTACATTAAGAAGAGAGAGGCTGATTCAGACAAAAGCCTTCATCCTGAACAGGTTGTTTGCCATGGAAGATGACTTTTGATCTCTCAGGACCTTCATACCTGCCTACATCTTCTCCAGGGATCAATTCTGAATGGACCTTTGAGGTTCTCAGCAGGTGGACAATCCCCTACTTTCCTGTATTGTAAGACCAACTCTGTCCCTGCTCTTTTATAAAGGTAGATTGAGGGAACAGTTTATGGTTAGGGTTAATTACATGTTTGTTTTGGGTTAGGAACCATTTTGCTGGATGAATAATGGTATTGGGAATCTGTGATATATATAAGAATATAGAGTTGAAAAATATGTATGAAAACAGAAATTTAGTAAGATTTAAAGTCCATATTGGCATTGGGCCTTTGATTGGGATACTTAGCTTTGAATTACGTTCTGCAGTGATGTCTCAGATAAATCGATAATCAATGACATAGGACCTTGTACCTTGGATGATAGATTGTAGAAAAGAACATCCACTCAAACAGGGATAGTCCATAGGATTAGGAAGATAGTCAGTAGGTTTTGCAAGAAGTGTGAGTACAGGATATGGACCAAAAGTTCTTTATCAATAGGGTTTCGGTAATAGAATGAATGTCAATGTCAGCACATGTGAAGAGTCAGTCACATAGGTAAACTGGGGAAAATATGTAGGAAAGGAAACATCAATAGAGACAGTAGGAAATCAGGCAAAGTATAAAGTGAGTGATAGGATTAGACATTTTAACAGGGTTGATATTCACTATATAATCTTCAAAGAAACAAATATGTAGTCACCAATAGGATGGACATTTGAGAGAATTAGGCAACCTAGACATCAATGTTTTTAGTAATCCATGCTCCCATTCAATTTAGGCTTTTGTACAAACATATGTGTGATCTTTGCATTTTGTATCCAAAATAGTACTGTGATAAAATGTATATGTAGATCAGGTGACATAAGTATTTTTTCCACCATTTCAGGGAGCAATATTTTGAAGATGTATAAATTAGTATTGCGGGTACAAAGAGGTGTACCCTGTGTCTATGAATATAGAGATAATGCATGAATAGATGATACTGTGGATAAATAATATAACTGATTCCACTTTAAACAATGGATTAAATTGATATCTTAAAATATATAAGAAATCTTATATTGATACACAGTCATTCATTCCTATCAGTTATACATCTAATGGTAATATTAGGGTTATGGTTTGTCATTAAGGGTGTGTGAGTTTTGCTTCAAAAGTAATTATGGAAATCGAAAATAATGTGTTTGTAAAGAAGTCTCATGAAGAGACTAGTTAAGAAACATGGAGGAATACATGTGTTCTGAAGCAGGAAGTAATTGAAAGTGAAACAAATTGATATAAATTAGCGAACTTGTGGATGAAATATATATCCTATGATGTGCATAAACTGAAGAAATAGTAATGTACCAGTGTTGAAAAAAAATGAACATCAAAATACATGTCATGTCCCATAGGAATCTACTTGCATTGATCTTAAACTTGGTCAGTAACTGTAGAAATATTAGGATTTGTATGCATCATTCACTGAAGTTAGTTTTCAGTACTAGGAAACAAATATGTATTTCAGGTGGATGAATATTTCTGAGAATAATCTTGTGAAAAGTTGATAATAAATCCACATACATGAACATGAATAAATTTAGGGAGTGTATAATAAGACACATATATTTCATTTTTTCAAAAATCTGGAGAGTGTATATATATATATATATATATATATATATATATATATATATATACACACACACACACACTCACACAGACATTAAAAAGTAGCAATATATATGCCAATCAAAATTTATCATGAAATATATATAATCCACACATCCCAAAATATACTTTTTACTGAACATGGATTTATATATAATTTTGTTCAGCTAGGAAGGTCACCAATAGTTTGAATTTTCAGTTCCAAGAGCATTAAGAGGAGTGATCTCTTTTCACAATTTGCATCTGCCAAGTCAACAACCTGTCAAGTATGTACATGTGATACCAGGTAGGATTCTATATGTGCATATAAAAACACATGTGCTGAATAGGCCACAGAGAAAGGGAGAGAGGAATTCACATATTTGTTAACTTTAAAAACACATAGAGAACTGTTTTAATTAAAAATTGACTAGATTTATAATTCCTACCCTATATAATGCAAAAGGCAAGTCCAATTATACAACATGACTCCTCTGAACTGCTTGTATTTCTATTCTGTTTTGGTTATTATTCTCCATCATGTTAGGATTAGTAGTCAGAGTCTAGTGGGGTATGTGTTAGTGTCCAAAATAAGCTCTCTTACCCCTAATTTGCCTAAAGTCATGGGGGCCTGGACACCCTGCATTTGAAGCAGGAGTGATAAAATAGGACTGCAGTTAATACTGCTCTGCTTCTCCATTTTGAAGCCTACTGCCTGTCAGGTATAGATTCTTTATGTGATTTGGAATAATGAGAAAACCCACGCACTTCTTTAGGGCTTTGAAGATTTCATTTGACCCAAAGGATCCCTATTCTCACTTGATGTAGGTCAGGAACCTAACAAAGGAAGGCAAGACACTTCATCTACCATAACGGATCTTTTTGCTATTTTGGTTTGGATGCACACATGGGATCTTTCTTTAGATCCATCAGGTGCTGAGAATCTAAGCCACAACCTCACACAGGTCCAAGAGGCTGATTAAGACACATCCCTTTCCAAAGAAATTAAGCAAAGAGCCACAGGAGATGGCCATTCATTTTCATTTGAAAACTGTTTTCTTCAGGCTTCACAAAGAGGTGGCCTGAGGCAAAGACCTTCCTGACATTCAGGGCAACAGAAACATAGGTAAGAGAATGGCCCAAAGCAGGGTTTCTCCACTGAAAATTTCCTGGTCACACTGATATCTGAGTTTTCTGAGATGTTCCCATTCCTTACCGCTATCCAGTACATGGGCATGTCACAGAGCTTGGAGGTGGTACATATCTTGGACACAAAACCATGAGCCTATTCTGCAGAGTGGCCAGAATTCAGGAAGAAAACAGAAACTTAGGAAGATAGTAGGTGTTGTCCATCCATAAGGCAAGCTGCAGTTCATTCATAAATTGGGCAGGATGAATGCTGGGAAGCTTTCTACTAGACAGGACATATCCATTGATGCATTCTCTTTTCTAATGTCTACAACCACGGACACAGTGGGATACACAGATATAGAATCACTCACCTTGTCAAAAAACTTACTAGAAACAGTCTATTCCAAACCAAACAAACTTTCTTTCCTACCTATTCTCAGAATATGAGACAAACCACAAACTGACACTCACACTCACAAAGGCATCTCCTTCCCGCAAGTATGTCTCTGACTATCTGGAGTGTCCTCTGTCTGTTGGGCCATATTATGTTCCAATGAAATGTCCTGACATGTCTCAGATCTGTCTCCTTTGCCAACTCTGTCAAGTTCTCAGGAGCCAGCGGTGAGTCACTACCTGCTTTCTCAGGAAAGGCCCCTCTTCAGATCTGTCCTGGCATTTGGCAATCCTCACATCAGTAGATACCAAGAAATACTGACTCTGTCCTTGGTACATCCAAACAAGTGAGCCCACTGGGATTGGGACTGGGACTGGCTCTGGGAGCCTGGCATCTTGGATTCCAAGTTCAGAGAGTTACATCACCAAGGAAGTGAGGTAGGTCACTTTCTTCAGGAACTGCATGAGGTCACTACCTTGGCAATCACTTTGATTTAACATTTGCTTCCAAGGGTCCCATGAGATAGAGGCTGCCCCTACTTTCGGTGACAATTTCACAAGATAGAATGGTATATCAAACATAGGCGCCTGGGAACATCTCCCCACACAGGCCTGGTTTGGTCCATCTTCTCTACATTTAGAATAGAGAGACTGATTCAGACACATCCCTTCATCCTGACAAGGGGGTTTGCCATGCAAGATGACTTTTGCTCTCTCAACTCCTTCATAGCTGCCTACATCTTCTCCAGGGATCATTTCTGCATGGACCTTTGAGGATCTCAGCAGGTTTAAGAACCTCTACATTCCTGTATTGTAAAAGCAACTCTGTCCCTGCTCTTCTGTAAAGTTTGATTGAGGGAAGAGTGTATGGTTACGGTTAATAAAAGTTCGATTTGAATCATTCTGCGGGATGAATAATGGTAATGGGAACCTGTAATATTTACAAGAATGTAAAAGTGAAATATAAGAATGAAAACAGCAATCTAGGTAAGATTTGAAGCCCAGAAGGGCATTGGGCCCTTGATTGGGATACTTAGCTTTGAATTATGTTCTGCAGAAATGTCTCAGATAAATCGATGTTCAATGGCATAGGACTTTGTACCTTGAATGATGGAATGTCAAAGAGAACTTCTAGACAAAAAGGGATAGTCGGTATTATTAGAAAGATAGTCTGTAGGTTTAGAACGAAGAGTGAGTATAGCATTTGGACCAAAAGTTCTTTAGCAATAGGGCTTCTGGTAGAGATTGAATGTAAATGTGAGCACATGTGAAGAGTCAGTCACAGTGATAATCTGGGGAAAAAATGTAGGAAAGCAGATATCAATAGAGACATTAGGAAATCAGGCAAATGATAAAGTGAGTGATAAGATTAGACATTTTCAAGGGGCTTGAGGTTGAATATATAATCTTAGGAAGAAACAAATATGTAGTCAAGAATAGGATTCACATTTGAGAGCATTAGGCAACCTGGACATGGATGTTTTTGGTAATCCATCTTCACTTTCCATTTAGGTTTGGTAAAATCATAAGTGTCACCTTTGCTGTTTGTGTCCAGAATATTACTGTGATAAAATGTATATGTAAATCAGGTGACATGTGCATTTCTTCCACCATTTCTGGGAGCAATATTTTGAAGACATATAAATTAGTATTGGGGGTACAAAGAGGTGTACCCTGTGTCTATGAATATAGAGATAATGCATGAAAAGACCATACTGTGAATAAATAATATAACTGGTTCCACTTTAAATAATGGATTTAATTGATATCTGAAACTAAGTAAGAAATCTTATATTGATATACAATCATTCATTCCAGCTAGTTGTACATCTAATGGTAATATTAGGCTTTGGTTTATCATACGGGTGTGTGAGTTTTGCTTCAAATGTGATAATGGAAATCGACAATAATGTGTTTGGAAAGAAGTCTCATGAAAAGAGCAGTCAAGAAACATAAGAAATACATGTGTTCTGAAGCAGGAAGTGACTGAAAGTGAAACAAATGCGTATAAATTAGCGAACTTGTGGATGAAATATATATCCTATGATGTGCATAAACTGAAGAAATAGTAATGTTCCAGTGTTGAATAAAAATGAATGTCAAAATACACATCATGTCCCATAGGAATCTGCTAGCCTTGATATTAAACTGGGTCAGTTACTATAGAAATATTAGATTTTTTTTTTTGGTGTTATAATAGAATTTATTTTACCACTAGCATGCCACAGAATGTTGAGGAAAGAGCAATGGATTTTTAGTTATTGCACTAATAATCTAACATTTAATGACTCTTTTGGATAGTCTAGAAATTACATAAGGCTATGTTACATAATTTTTTTTTAAATTTAACATTCATAAAAGCTTGGAGTTTTGCTAATATTTCTACTTTTTTATTTTTTATTTTTTCAATTGTGATTGACCTTCATTTTGTTTATTTGTATGTGCTGCTTAGAATAGAACCCAGTGTCCCACACATGCTAGAAAAGCATGTTACCACTGAACCACAAACCCAGCCCCTCCACTTTTATCTTTACATCGAACACGCCTCTCCCTCATCTTTACTCACTTTCTTCCTCATTTTCCCCCTTCTCTCTCTTCCTTTTTCGTTTTCCTTTCATATCTGTTTTTCTCTCATGTCATTACAAACAGTAGTATGCTATGAAATTTAAATTTAAGACTGTTTTTCATAGTCATTGTTTTTTTCTTGAGAAAATTTAATAATTATAATCACCTGATAGATATATTAAAATACATTTTTATACATATGTATCTATATTCATGCATATGCATTACATATTATATATATACATATATATTTAAAAGTACTTTGATTAGCCTGTTAAAAATAATATAGACCAAAACTTTCTTAATTCTCAAGCCTTCCAGAATTAACATCTTACAGTGAAAATCAAATAAACATATTTAAATAAACAGGTATCATTCTTTTTTATCAATACTGATAATTTAAGGTTTTATATCACATTAAGCTGTAATACGGCATATTAAATCTTATGAATTAAAAAAAAGTTTTTTGAATTACCTATTATTTAAGGACCATATGCACTGACATTTTAAATGGCTTTCTTGTGATTTCAATTTCTATCAATTGTGTATTAATTGCCAAATCCTTATTTTAGTACTTTTCATATTCATAATTGATATAAAGTCAATTGTTTAATTCTTCTTGTAAGTAATTACTTATTACAGTAGGGACATATTAATAATTCTAAATCTGTATAAGAAAATAGTACAAAGACATTTTCATGCAAAATTAAGAATAATTGCGTGCTCTAAATGTCTGATTGTTGATACATATAACAAAGAGCTTTTGATCAGTCTCTTCCCCAGTAAAACATAAAATGCAAAGATAATGTTGGGTATATACGTACAAATAAAGATAAAGAAAATACACATTATCAGCTAGAAACTATTAAATAAAAGGTGAAAACAACAATCCAACAGATTGTACGAATTTGTCAGATGAGGTAGTATTCTGGAAGAATAGCCTAAGACTAGACCTGGTCCATGACAAAATATTCACGAAAAAAATAAAATTTGAAAAATATAGGAAATGCTATGAATTTTTCAAGAAGGTAGGTGAATTATCCTTTAATCTCAATTTATGTGCATTTTCAAAAGCCAATTTCCTGGTAAAATAAATTTGTGATAGTTACAACTAAACAAAACAAAGTTTTGCTTAGCAAAATGAATGCATCTCAACCCATTTTTAGCTGATTTCTTCCCACTCAATTTTAAACCGTTATTTATTTATTTATTTCTATTGGTTGTTCCAAACATTACAAAGCTCATGATATATCATCTTTGATACATTTGACTCAATTGGGTTATGAACTCCCATTTTTTCCCCAAATATGAATTGCAGAATCACATTGGTTACACATTCACATTTTTACATAATAGCATATTAGTGACTGTTGTATTCTGCGACCTTTCCTATCCCCCAATATCCCCCCTCCCCTCCCCTCCCATCTTCCCTCTCTACCTCATCTGCTGTTGTTCAATTCTCTCCACTGTCCCCCCCCCCATTTCCCCTCAAATCCTCTTATATGTAATTTTGTGTAACATTGAGGGTCTCCTACTATTCCCATATGCTTTCCCTTCTCTCTCCGTTTCTCTCCCCCGACTCATCTTTGTTTAATGTTAAACTTTTCCTCATGCTCTTCCTCGATGTTCTTTTCTTAGTTGCTCTTTTAATATCAAAGAAGACATTTGGCATTTGTTTTTTAAGGATTGGCTAGCTTCGCCTAGCATAATCTGCTCTAATGCCATCCATTTCCCTGCAAATTCTATGATTTTGTCATTTTTTAATGAAGAGTAATACTCCATTTTGTATAAAAGCCACATTTTTTTTATCCATTCATCTATTGAAGGGCATCTAGGTTGGTTCCACAGTCTAGCTATTGTGAATTGTGCAGCTATGATCATTGATGTGGCAGTATCTCTATAGTACGCTCTTTTAAGATCCTCAGGAAATAGTCCGAAAAGGGTGATAGCTGGGTCAAATGGTGGATCCATTCCCAGCTTTCCCAGGTATCACCATAGTACTTTCCAAATTGGCCTCACCAATTTGCAGTTCCACCAGCAGTGTACAAGTGTACCCTTTTCCCCACATTCTCACCAACACTTATTTTGTTTGACTTCATAATGGCTGCCGATCTTACTGGAGTGAGATGGTATCTTAGGGTGGTTTTGATTTGCATTTCTCTGACTGCTAGAGATGGTGAGCATTTTTTCATGTACTTGTTCATTGATTGAATGTCCTCCTCTGTAAAGTGTCTGTTCAGGTCCTTGGCCCATTTGTTGATTGGGTTATTTGTTATCTTATTGTTTAATTTTTTGAGTTTTTTGTATATTTTGGATATTAGGGCTCTATCTGAAGTGTGAGGGGTAAAAATTTGTTCCCAGTATGTAGGCTCTCTATTTACCTCTCTTATTGTTTCTCTTGCTGAGAAAAAAAACAATTTAGTTTAAGTAAGTCCCATTTGTTTATTCTTGTTATTAACTCTTGGGCTATGGGCATCCTATTAAAGAATGTGGAGCCCGTCCCCACAGTATGTAGATCGTAGCCAACTTTTTCTTCTATTAGACACAGTGTCTCTGATTTGATATCTACCTCCTGGATCCATTTTGAGTTAACTTTTGTGCTTGGTGAGAGAAAGGGATTCAGTTTCATTATGTTGCATATGGATTTCCAATTTTCCCAGCACCATTTGTTGAAGATGCTATCTTTCCTCCATTGCATGTTTTTAGCCCCTTTATCAAATATAAGAAAGTTGTAATTTTGTGGATTGGTTTCTGTGTCCTCTATTCTATACCATTGGTCCAGCTGCCTGTTTTGGTACCAGTACCACGATGTTTTTATTATTATTGCTTTGTAGTACAGATTGAACTCTTGTATCACTATACCTCCAGATTCACACTTCCTGCTTAGAATTGCTTTTGGTATTCAGGGTCTTTTGTTTTTCCATATGAATTTCATGATTGCTTTATCATTTCTACAAGAAATGCTGTTGGGATTTTTATTGGCATCGATTTAAACCTGTAGAGAACTTTGGGTAATATCAACATTTTGATGATGTTAGTTCTGCCTATCCATGAACAGGGTACATTTTTCCATCTTCTAAGATCTTCTTCTATCTCTTTCCTTAGGGTTCTGTAGTTTTCATTATATAAATCTTTCACCTCTTTCGTTAGGATGATTCCCAAGTATCTTATTTTCTTTGTGGTTATAGTGAATGGAGTGGTTTTCCTCATTTCCATTTCAGAAGTTTTGCTGCTGATATACAGGAATGCCTTTGATTAATGCGTGTTGACTTTATATCTTGCCACTTTGCTGAATTCATTTATTAACTCTAGCAGTTGCTTTGTAGACCCTTTTGAGTCTGTTAAATATATTATCATGTCATCTGCAAATAGCGATAATTTACGTTCTTCTTTTCCTATTTTTATGTCTTTAATTTCTTTTGTCTGTCTAATTGCTCTGGCTAGTATTTCAAGAACTAAATCGAATAGAAGTGGTGATAGAGGGCATCCCTGTCTTGTTCCAGATTTTAGAGGGAATGCCTTCAGTTTTTCTCCATTTACGATGATGCTAGCCTGAGGTTTAGCATATATAGCTTTTACAATGTTGAGGTAACTCAACATTGTTATCCTAGTTTTTCTAGTGTTTTGAACATAAAGGGAGGCTGAACTTTGTCGAATGTTTTTTCTCCATCTCTCAAGATGATCATATGGTTCTTGTCGTTAAGTCTATTGATGTGGTGAATAGCATTTATTGATTTCCGTATATTGAACTAGCCTTGCTTCCCTGGGATGCAAGTTTTTTTAGTGTTTTGAACATAAAGGGAGGCTGAACTTTGTCGAATGTTTTTTCTGCATCTATCAAGATGATCATATGGTTCTTGTCTTTAAGTCTATTGATGTGGTGAATAGCATTTATTGATTTCCGTATATTGAACTAGCCTTGCTTCCCTGGGATGAATCCTACTTGATCATGGTGCACAATTTTTTGATATGCTTTTGTATTACATTCACCAGGATTTTATTGAGAATGTTTGCATCCTAGTTCATTAGAGACATTGGTCTGTAGTTTTCTTTCTTTGAAGTGTTTTTGTCTGGTTTTGGGATCAGGGTGATTTTGGCCTCATATAATGAATTTGAAAGAGCACCTTCTTTTTCTATTTCTTGAAATATCTTGAAAAGTATTGGTATTAATTCTTCTTTTAAGGTTTTGTAGAGCTCCGCTCTATACCCATCCGCTCCAGGGCTTTTTTTGGTTGGTAGTCTTTTGATGGCTTCTTATATTTCTTCCTTTGTTATTGGTCTGTTTAAATTGTGTGTGTCTTCCTGACTCAATCTGGGCACATCGTATGACTTAGGAAATTTATTGATATCTTCACTATCTTCTATTTCATTTGAATATAGGGTTTCAAAATACTTTCTAATTATCTTCTGTATTTCTGTAGTGTCTGTTGTGATAATGCCTTTTTCATGCCGTATGTTAGTAATTTGAATTCTCTTTCTTCTTCTCTTCGTTAGCATGGCTAAGGGCCTGTCAATCTTATTTATGTTTTCAAAGAACCAACTTTTAGTTTTATCAATTTTTTCAATGTTTTTTTTTGTTTCAATTTCGTTGATTTCTGCTCTAATTTTAATTATTTCTTGTCTTCTACTACATTTGCTGTTGTTTTCCTTTTCTTTTTCTAGGTTTTTGAGGTGTAGTGTGAGTTCATTTATTTGTTTTTTTTTTTTTTAAGGAAAGAACTCCAAGAAATGAATTTCCCTCTTAAAACTGCTTTCATTGTGTCCTATAGATTCCAGTATGTTGTGTCTGTATAATCATTTTTCTCTAAGAATTTTTTATATCCTCCTTTATGTCTTCTGTAACCCATTGAACATTCAGTAGAATATTGTTCATTTTTCCATATGATGTAGGATTTTTCCTTCCTTCTTTTATCATTGATTTCCAGTTTCATTCCAATATGATCAGATATGGTGCATGGTATTATCTCCACGCCTTTATATTTACTAAGGGTTCCCCTATGGCATAATATATGATCTATCTTTGAGTAGGATCTTTGTGCTGCTGAGAAGAACGTGTATCCACGTTCTGCATGTTGGCTATCTTCATAATTCTATGTCTTGGAGTTGGTCTATTATGGTTTTGAATGTTTGAGGTCATGTAGGCTTCAAGGATTTGGCAATCCATTCCATCTTTCATCTCTGGGAAGTTTTCTAGAATTATTTCATTTAATATGTTGTCCATTCCTTTGGTTTGAATCTCTATGCCTTCTTCTATCCTAATGACTCTCAAATTTGTTTTTTTATGACATCCCATATCTCTTAAATAGATTGCTCATGGGATATAAGCATCTTTTCTGTGTTGACTATATTCTTTTCAAGTTGATAAACTTTGTATTCATTATCTGATCTTCTGACTTCTACTTGATCTAGTCTATTTACAATATTCTCGTTTGAATTTTTAATGTGGTTTATATTTTTCTGCATTCCTAGGATTACTGTTTGATTTTTTTTAAGATCTCTGTCTTTTGGTGAAGCTCGTTCTTTGCCATTTGAATTTGTTTGTTTAATTCATTTTCAAAATATTCTTTTATTGCTTGGACTTGCTGCCTCATGTCTTCTCTATTATTTCTTTCCATCTGAGTTAGGGATGCATTGAGTTTTTTCCCTATCCCTGTTTCTGATGATTCTAGGTCCTCCTGTAAAATTAAGTTGTCCGGCATTATTTGTACACCTTTTTCCCTTGTTTTTTCATGAAGTTCACATTACTTTCCAGCTCCATTTGATTGCTGTGTTTCTGCTCTCTTCTATATATTTGTTTTGGTTTTATATATCTCTATTGACTCTCCTTTGTGTTGGTAGACTGTGAATGCTAAAGTGGATTCCACTGGGAAGGAATTCCGACGGCCGAGCTCCAGTGATGTCACCTCTCTGCTATGGTGGGCCCCAGGCTCTTTGCCCGGGTGTTCGCATGGGGGTGTGGGACTGTACTGTCTCTGTTTGGTTTCAGCTCCCGGTCGCCGGTGTGCAGGTGGTCACAAGCTGTCCAGTCGCGCAGTCAGCTGGTGGGCTGTCACCGGCGGTTGTGCGATCTCTAGCCACCCATTAGGGCGGGCATATGGCTGGCGATTGGTCGCTGGTGGGCAGGCAGTCTCCAGCCGTCCAGTCGCACCTGCAGCAGGCCGGCTCTTGCCGGCGGGCGAGCGTTCTCCAGGCGTCCAGTCACGCGGGCCTGGCCTCTAGTCCCCTGGTTTCTCCTGCTAGTCCTGGTTTCTCCTGCTAGAACAGATTTCCCCTGAGTAATGCCCTCGGCAGCTCAAACTGTACTCTGGCTTGCCGTTTCTTGGGTGTGGATTGTGTCTATTGGGAACCCCAGCACTCTATTTTTATTATTTTTTCCGTTTGCCCTTTCCCCCATCCCTGGCTAGACAGATTTCGTTTTCACCACTGATGGGAGGGGGAGTTGAAGGTCAGGTGCCTCTAGTTCCCCCCCCCCCAATCTTTATGCAGGCTCTCTCTGAAAATCCCTCCCCTGGAAAGCTTAGGAGAGATTTTATGCAAATTTCCTACTGTATGGGAGATGAGCGGAAAACACACAACTATTTTATTGTTGCAATCTGTCGGAGAGTGGCGGTGGTTACTTCAGCTCTCCAAGATGGTGGCCATTGGTTTCCTTGGTGGAGTTTCCGTTGTGGGGGATAGAACTGTAGAGCTTCCTTCCCTGACTGAAATCCCGAACTCGGCCTGGGGCTCAGTGCGGTGTCAGCCGGCAGGATTCCACAGAATCTGCAGCAACGTTTCTCCCTGGATGCTAGTCGCTTCTCGGTGGTGCCTCGATGTCTGCAGCCATGGGGCGGGCCACAGGGATCAATAAGCCCGGATCTCCGGTTGCAAATTCAGCTCACGTTTGAGACTCAATTACCGGACCTCGTTGGTGGAAATCATTCTTTTAGGTTTCGGTGCACACCCATTTTTCTATAAGATCCTAACAAGATAGTCTTTTGTCATTTTAACTCGTTATTCACCTGCAATGTGGCGTGGTACACTGGGTGTGTTGCACTCTATTTGCGGCCAACTTGCAAAGTTGAAATATTATGTTTTGTATGCACCATTTACTGAAGATAGTTTTCAGTACTAGGCAACCAATATGTATTTCAGGTTGATGAATATTTCTGAGAATAATCTTTTGAAAAGTTGATTATAAATCCACATACATGAATATGAATGAATTTGGGGAGTGAACAATAAGGCACATATATTTCATATTTTGAAAAATCTGGAGAGTATATATATATATATATATATATATATATATATATATATACACAGAGAGACATTACAATGTAGCATTATGTACGCCAAACGAAATTTATCATGAAATACATATCATCCACGGATCCAACAATATTAGTTTTACTGAACATGGATTTATGTATAATGTTGTTCAAATAGGAGGCTCACCCATAGGTTGAATTTTCAGTTTCAACAGCGTTTAGGAGGAGTGATATCTTCTCACAATTTGTATCTGCCAAGTCAGCCACCTCACAAAAATGTACGTGTGATACCAGGTAGGATTCTATATATGCATATAAAAATACATCTGCTGACTAGGCTACAGAGAAAGGGAGAAATAAATTCACATATTTGTTAACTTTAAAAACACACGGAGAACTATTTCAACAAAAAAATTGACTAGATTTATAACTCCTACCGTATATAATGCAAAAGGCAAGTCCAACAATACCAAACATGCCTCCTCTGAACTGCTTGTATTTCTATTCTGATGGGGTTATTATCCTCCATGATATTACGATTAGTAGTCAGAGTCTAGTAGGGTAGGAGTTAGTGTCAGGGATTCAGTATTTCAAATGGAAAATTGGAAAATGAATCCAATGTGTATGCAAATATGTGCTACACAAAAATGTTCCCACTCTCATCAAGAACTATGGCTTGACATTACTTTTGCCCCAAGTAAGACACAATTAGAGGAGAAGTGTTAGAAAATCTGTGAATACATATCTGGAATGGAATATGCTCAGTAGTTCACAACACTGGAGGTGGTAGAGGAGTTCCCAAAAGTAAGGGACAGGGTAAACACTCCACAAACATGGAGCTCTGCTGGCCTAAAGACTTCTTGAAGAACTGCCTCTGAGGTTGGGCACCTGAAAAATATGTTGTTTTCTGGAGCTTTAGCTTCATTTGTAGTGAGACCATCAAAGCTGGGTCTGCATCAATGTGACCTGGAGGACATGGTTTCTTATTTTCCAGTGAAGATGAGGCAGCAGTGCTGAATTTGCTCTTTGTAGGTAAACTGTGACCACTGGGGTCTAAGTGTCTCCCCATGTGGACTGTGAAGCCATTTGGTCATCCTCCAAATTTCATGGTGTTTCTTGCTGCTGCACTAGGAGTTTGCTATTTGATTCAAAAATACAAGGAGTTTTAGTGGATCACAGTGCTGGAGAGAGTTCTGTCACATGTGGTGGGTCAGTTTCTGCAAGACAATGCACCAAACATACTTCTAGCCCACATATATTGCCCCATTGACGATAGCAACATGATTCTGAACATTGCCCTGAAATCTCTCAATATTACAAGATGCCTTTACATAGAAGGGACTGCTCGCTGCACCATGTCAGTTCCAAGCCATTTGGAAGCCAATGGAAGATCCACAAGGCCCCACCACAGATGTTTTATCACACACCTGACCACCACGGCTCTAGGCCCACTACTCAGCAGGCTCCAACTTATTGGCATCTCTGTTCTACACGATTTTCATAAAACCCAGTCAATCAAAGCACTGTCTGGTATACTCATGACCAGCAACAGGACATCCAAATGTCCTCCATTGCCACCTGGTCATGGGAATTTCAAAAATTTTATGGTATTTTTGTAGCCATTTTTCAATGATGATGTTGGAGGCACTGTGGGTTAAAATTCACTCCAGAACCATTAAATGTAGAGGAAGCACATTTCAATGAAAGCTTTGGAGAATTCTCACAGGCAAGGCTTCTCAAAAAGTGGCCAAATGGTCACATGAAGCCAGGCCCATTGTGGTCTACAATGAGGACCATGTGTGTTTCGACTCTCAACTATGGCTGCCAAGTCTTTCAGAATAAAATCACGTGATATCTTGGCTGTGATTCCCAGTGCTCTGTTGAAAGCCACCCTGGGCCTAGATCTCAGTTTTCAAGGGGGACTCTCATGCATGGCCTCCTAAAATCCTAACACAATTCATGGCAATAATTCTCTGAGTTCAGTTCCAGAACTCAGTCTCTAAGGGGAATCACACCAGAGTTCATGTCAAGGTGGACCCAGTCATCTCTTCCAACCACCAAACAAATGGACACAATTAAAACCAAAACACTCCCACATGGCCCTCATGATCTTTCATATAAACACTCATCATAACCTCTGGCTGGATGTTTCCATGAGGGGCGAAGCCCAAGACAGTCTCCAAAATAATCTCCCTTGCCCCTTAATGGCCTAAAATCAGGGTTGCCTGGACACACTTTCTGTGAACCAGGAGTGATCAAATAGGCCTGCTGTTAATACTTCTCTGCTTCTCTAATTTGAGGCCTACTGACTGTGGGGTTTATTTTTTTATGTGAATTGGAGTCATTAGAAAACCAAGCACTTATCGGCTAGCTTCTGCAGGGTTTGAAGAAATCATTTGACCCAAAGGATCCCTATTCTCACTTGATGGAGGTCAGGAACCTAACAGAAGAAGGGGAGAGACTTCATCCACAATGACTGCTCTTTTGGCCATTTTGGTTTTGGATGCACACATGGGATCATTCTTAAGATAAATCAGGTGCTGAAAATCTAAGCCATTGCCTCAAACAGGGCAAAGAGGTGGATTCAGACACATCCCTTTCCAAAGCAATTAAGCAAAGAGGCACAGGTGATGCCCATTCATTTCCATTTGAAACCTGTTTTCTTCAGGTTTCACAAAGGGGTGGACTGAGGCAAAGACCTTCCTGACATTCAGGGCAACAGAACAATAGGTAAGCAAAGCAGGGTTTCTCCACTGAGACTTTATTGGTCACACTGATATTTGAGTTTTCTGAGATGCTCGCCATTCCCTTCAGCTATCCAGTACATGGCCATGTAACAGGGCTTGGAAGTGGTACATATCTTGGACGCAAAACCATGAGCCTATTCTGTAGAGTGGCCAGAATTCAGGAAGAACGCAGGAACTTTGGAAGATAGCACGTGTTGCCCATCGATAAGGCAAGCCAAAATCCATTCATCAATTTGGCAGAATAAATGATGGGAAGCTTTCTACTAGACAGGACACATCAATTGATGCATTCTCTTTTCTAATGTCTATAACCATGGACACAGTGGGATACACAGACATAGAAACACTCGCCTTGTCAAATGACTTACTAGAAATAGTTCACTCAAAACCAAACAAACCGCCTTTTCTATCTATTCTCAGAACATGAGACAAATCCACAAACACACAGCGACACCCACAGAGGCACCTCCTTCCCCAAAGTAGGTCGGTGACTATCCAGAGTGTCCTCTGACTGGTGGGCCATAGTATGTTTCCCAGAAATGGCCTGTCCTGTCTCAGATCTTGTCTCCTTAACCAACTCTGTGAAGATGTCAGGAGCCAGTGGTGAACCACTATCTGCTTTCCTCAGGAAAGGCCCCTCTTCAGAGCTTTTCTGGAATTTGGCCATTCTCATATCAGTAGGTACCAAGAAAGACTGACTCTGTCCTTGGTATATACAAACAAGTGAGACCACTGTGACTGGGAATGGGACAGGCTCTGGGTGCCTGTCTTCCTGGATAACAAGTTCTTAGAGTTCCATCACCAAGGAAGTGAGGTGAGGTCACTTCCTTCAGGAACTGAATGAGGTCACTGCCTTAGCAACCACTTTGTCCTAACAGTTGCTTCCAAGGGTCCCATGAGATGGAGGCTGCCCCTACGTACTGTGACACTTTCACAAGTTAGAATGTATATCAACCATAGGCACCGAAGACCAGCTCTCCAAACAGGACTGTTTGGGTCCATATTCTAATGGGTGGCACTAGAGCAGATTATGCTTAGTGAAGCTAGCCAATCCCTAAAAAACAAATACCAAATGTCTTCTTTGATATAATGAGAGCAACTATGAATAGAGCAGGGAGGAAGAGCAGGAAGAAAAGATTAACATTAAACAGAGACATGAGGTGGGAGGGAAAGAGAGAGAAAAGGGGAATTGCATGGAAATGGAGGGAGACCCTCATTGTTATACTAAATTACCTATTAGAGGTTGTGAATGGAATGGGAAAATAACAAGGTGAGAAATGAATTACAGTAGATGCGGTAGACAGAGAAGATGGGAGGGGAGGGGAGGGGGGATAGTAGAGGATAGGAACGGTAGCAGACTACAACAATTACTAGTATGGCATTATGTAAAAATGTGGATGTGTAACCGATGTGATTCTTCAATCTGTATCTGGGGAAAAAATGGGAGTTCATAAATCACTTGAAGCTAATGTATGCTAATGTATGAATATGTTATGTCAAAAGATTTGTAAGGTTTTGAACAACCAATAATAAAAAAAAGAACAGAGAGGCTGATTCAGTAACAACCTTTCATACTGACCAGGTTGTTTGCCATGGAAGTTGACTTTTGCTCTCTCAGGTCCTTCAGTGGTGCCTATATCTTCTCCAGGGATCACTTCTGAATGAAACTTTGAGTTTTTCAACAGGTGGAAGATTCCCTACATTCCTCTATTTTAGGACCAACACTGTCCCTGCTCTTCTGTAAAGTTAGATTGAGGGAACAGTGTATGGTTTCGCTTAATAACAGGTTTGATTTGGGTTAGGAATCATTCTGCTTGATGAATAATGGTATTGGGAACCTGTGATATTTATAAGAATATATAGGTGAAATATAAGTATGAAAACAGAAATCTAGGTAAGATTGGAATCCCAGAAGGGCATTGCACTCTTGATTGGGATACTTAGCTTTGATACATGTTCTGCAAAGATGTTTCAGATAAATCAATAATCAATGGCATAGGACCTTGTACCTTCGATGATTGAATGTAGAAGTGAGTATCCACTCAAACTGTGATAGTCGGTAGGATTAGGAAGATATTCTGTAGGTTTCAGAAGAAGAGTGAGTACAGGAATTGGACCAAAAGTTCTTTAGCAATAGGGTATCACACAGACAGTGAACGTAAATGTCAGCACATGTGAAGTGTTAGTCAAAATGGTGAACTGGTGAAAATATTTAGGAAAGCAGACATCAATAGAGACATTAGGAAATCAGGGAAAGTATAAAGTGAGTGATAGGATTAGACATTTGAACAGAGTTGGGGTTGAATATATAGTCTTAGGAAGAAACAAATATGTTGTCATAAATAGGATTGACATTTGAGAGCATTAGGCAACCTGGACATGAATGTTTTTAGTAATCCATGCTCACTTTCCATTTAGGCTTTGGTACAATCATAAGTGTGACCTCTGCTTATTGTGTCCAGAATATTACTGTGATAAATGCATATGTACATCAGGTGACATGAGTATTTCTTCCACCATTTCTGGGAGCAACATTTTGAAGACGAATAAATTAGTATTGGGGTTACAAATAGATGTACCCTTTGTCTATGAATGTAGAGATAATTCATGAATAGACCAATCTGTGAATAAATAATATAATTGGTTCCAACTTTAAATAATAGATTGAATTGATATCTGAATATATACCGAAAATCTTATATTGATATACAATTATTCATTCTAACCAGTAATACATCTAATGGTAATATTAGGGTTATGTTTTATCATGAAGAGTGTGTGAGTTTTGCTTCAAAATGATTATGGAAATTGAAAATAATGTGTTTGAAATAAAGTCTCATGAAAAGACCAGTCAAGAAACCTGGAGGAATACATGTGTTCTGAATCAGTAAATGATTGAAAGTGAATCAAATGCCTATAAATTTGTGAACTTATGGATGAAATATATGTCCTATGATGTTCGTAAACTGTAGAAATTGTATTGTACCAGTGTTGAATAAAATAAACTTCAAAATAAACATCATGTCCCATAGGAATCTACTTGCATTGATGTTAAACAGGGTCAGTTAATGTAGAAATATTAGGATTGTATACACCATTCACTGAAGTTAGTTTTCAGTAATAGGAAACAAATATGTATTTCAGGTGGATGAATATTTCTGAGAATAATCTTGTGAAATGTTGATTATAAATCCACATACATGAACATGAAAGAATTTAGGTAGTGTATATAAGACACATATATTTTATAGTTGGAAAAATTTGAAGATTGTATATATATATATATATATATATATATATATATATATATATATATATATTAAAAAAACAAAAACAGACAATAAGATGTAGCAATATATATGCCAATCGAAATTCTTCATGAAATGTACATCAGCCACAGATGCAAAAATATTTATTTTACTCAACATGGATTTATGTATGGCTTGTTGTTCTACTAGGAGGCTCACCCATAGGTTGAATTTTCTACTAGGAGGCTCACCTATAGGTTGAATTTTCAGTTCCAACAGAGTTTAGGAGGAGTGATCTCTTCTCACAATTTGTATTTGCCAAGTGAGACACCTCAGAAAAATATACGTGTGATACCAGGTAGGATTCTATATGTGCATATAAAAATACATGTGCTGAATTGGCTACAGAGAATGGGAGACAGGTATTCACATATTTGTTAACTTTAAAAACATGTGGAGAACTATTTCAATTATAAATTAGCTAGATTTATAACACCTACCCTATATCATTCAAAAGGCAAGTCCAACTATACACCATGCCTCATCTGTACTGCTTGCATTTCCATTCTGTTGGATTATTTTTCTCCATCATATTAGTATTAGTAGTCAGAGTCTAGTAGGTTATGGTTTAGTGTCAGGTGTCCGGGCTGGCTGGACACTTCAACGTGGGCGTTGAACCTTGTTGGGGATGAATGAAGGGAAAAGAGTCATGAGAGATGACAGCAAGACAACAGTTCTGATCATGCTGAAAACTTTTATAGTTCTCACAGTGTATTTATATGCTGCGGATGAGAAAGCTCTCTTATCGGCAGTTGCTGGATGTCTTCATAGGGTGAGATAACCTCAGGATATTTCAGGAAGACGGATAGCTGCAGGATGTCTCAGGGTGATAGATGGCTGCGGGATGTCTCCCAGGCAGGATATCTCGCAGGGGGCTATTTCTTGTAAGTGTCAGGCTATTCTTTGAAGGAGAACTTCCTTCTAGCCCCTGACATCTCCTCCCTTTCTTATATAAAATATTTGACCATACCTTACAGGCCAATATTTTAGGGGGTTATAGAGGCTCTGTTTCTCTAGCAGGCCTTAGAATATCTCCTGATCTGATCGAGCATGTTTACTAGATTTCGTGGTGGCCTTGGCATGTTTTTTGAGGAGACAGCTTTGAGGGGGAAGCATGCCAACTGCCATGCACCAGAGCGTGTCACTCAGAAGACTTGGATTTGGGGAACCATGGATCCATCCTCCTGCAGTCCTTCCTGCACCCTCCGTTATTATGCCCTAACGTCCTCACTCCATGGGTGCGTCCTCCCCCAAGTGGAGCGGCCCATGGAGGACGAACCCTTATGGCAAGTGCAGAAGATCGTTGGTCAGAGCTGTTACTTAGAGTTTTATGTAAGAAAGCGAGATCTGTGGGCATGTAAACTTAAGAAATAAGCTTGTGAGGAGGGTAGAACATCCTTTTAAATGTTGGCAGCATGGTCTTCCATATCCAGGCAATGATAGTGG